>NC_041382.1:107123225-107129430 GCF_002162155.2 Triticum dicoccoides | reverse complement strand
CCCGGAGCCTGTGAAGCAAGGCGAGTGCCTGTGAAGCTATCGCATTTTGGAAAAGGCCCGGAGCCTGTGAAGCAAGGCGAGTGCCTGTGAAGCTATCGCGTTTTGGAAAAGGCCCGGAGCCTGTGAAGCAAGGCGAGTGCCTGTGAAGCTATCGCGTTTTGGAAAAGGCTCGGAGCCTGTGAAGCAAGGCGAGTGCCTGTGAAGCCATCGCGTTTTGGAAAAGGCCCGGAGCCTGTGAAGAAGGCCAACGCCTGTGAAGCTCACCGCCCGTGACACTCTCACGTAATAATGAGTTGGGGCTATACACGCCCCGGAGTCTCAGGAGCGCCGGCCTCAGGCCCTGGGGCTCCCTCCCACGCCCAGTGGCAGCACTTAGCTCCGCGCTGGTGAGAAGATGTCGAAGACTAGACTAGGTGCCGGACGCGGCTTTTCATTTGCTTTCCGCAGTTGGCTTGTTCCTCTTCGTTTGGAGTTTTATTGAAGTTGTTGCCGTCTTTGGCTTGCGGTTCTTCGGCTTTTCGCTCTTCTGCCTCGGTTTCGCTTGTGCAAGGCCTCGCGAGGGGGGGAGCCGAGCGCCCTCGCGAGTGTTCCTATCCTAGTCACTCAAAGAGTTCGCGACCTGGGCCCCTTACAGGAGCACCCCTCCAGCCCGTGCCCCATGGGCACCGCGACACAAACAAAGGGCCTGGGTCGGTCGCCCCCCCACGGCCGGGGCCGGGAACTATCCACGCTCGGGCACATAGCTGGAAGGTACGGTAATGAAAGCAAAATGATGATTAACAAGCAATAACCCAAACACACCCCCGCGGGGCTCCACACTATTGTCTTTGTTACACAGGAAAAAGGGAAAAGGAAGAACAAATCCGGCGCGGCTCGCCTCATACCGGCCCGCAGGGAAGGCCCGAGCTGCCTCCGGAGCTCAGGCGGACTCCCTCTCGCGCTTCACCAGGGCGCGGCGGCGGGCGGACACGTTGCCACCCCCCAAGCAGACACGACGACGTGAAGGCTGATCGCGGCCACCGCTAGAGGAGTTGCCGCCTAAAGAAGAACCGGAGAAGCTTGGGGAACCCCGAACGCCGCCAGCCGTGCGAGCGCTGCTCTCTCCATCATCACTGGAGCTGGGTTCCCAGCCGCGGTCGTCACCCTCGGGGCAACACCCTGCGCGGCGACCATCTTCCCCAAACACCCTCACGTAGAGGGTGGCGTCGCCGTCGAACTTGAAGTGTAGGGTGCACCGACGGCTCAGGCCACGCGCGTGGGCAAACGTCTGCCAACCGCGGGCCAGGGACAGGCTCCCGGCCGCGGAGACCTCTAGAGAGACCCATGAAACCCGGCTGCAGCAGCCATCGGCCTGGAGCCAGAGGCCGCCTGGGGCGCCGGCCGGGAGCTCGCCAAGGAGGAAGCAAGGAAGCGGAAGCCGGATGCTAGCCGGCTCCGCCGACCACATGATGAACTCCGGCAGCACTTCAGCAGCACGAACGCGCGGCCTGGGGGGACACGCAGCCGGAGCGCGCCCCCCGGCTGCAGCAATCCGCCCGTCGCCGTGCTGAAGATCGCCTCCACGGTCGCGGGGAGCCACCGTGGTGTCCACAGGATGCTTGCGAGGGCGCCCACGGCCGCGCTTGGGTGGGGGAGAGGCGGGCTCAACCCGGCAAGCCTTCCCCTTCTTGGCGGCTGAGAACCTCCTCGATGGGGCCATGAAGAAAAAGGAGAAGCAAGGGGGGATGAACTGGAAGGGTGCGCGCCGGTCCATACTTATGGCTGGCGATGGCCAACCAACGGCCCCCACGATCGCAGGTAATTATGACCCGCTTTGCATGCAGGGACTTGTCCAATCCGTGCAGTTGCCGAGGCGCCGTGGGGAAGTGGAGACGCCCATGTCCAATCAACCGCCACGCGATGCCCAAGGCCGCAGGCTGATAGGGCCCGTGGCGCTTCGCTCTTGCCCTTCCGCCTCCCTGCACGGCCAAGTCCGGGCACGCCTTGGGCCCTGGGGCTACTGTCGGCATTCAGGGAACGGGGGTCCCCAGACTTGCTTGCCCGCGGCCTACGGCGTGGCTCAAAGGGGGGCCCAGCATGGCCCACCTTCACCAACACAAACTCAAGACCCTCGCGAGGGGCCAAGCCTCGCGGGGCGGACGACATGGAGCTTCCTCAGGCACGGCCTCGTCAGGCTGGCTCACGAGGAGGCGGAGAGATCAAGGCGGGGTACCTCGCGAGGTGCCCGTGACGCAAGCCATGACGACTCAGGGCGCCAGGCGGGTGCCAGCCCGCACAGCGTCCTCCTTTCCTCTTTGGTGCAAAGGGGGCAAGCGCAGCCGCGGAGTACCGAGGCATCATGCAAAGGTTGCCATTTCGGTGCAACGAGACCAAGACAAGGAGGGCTACGAGACGGAGGTCACCATGGAGCCCAAGACGGCGTCATCACCAGAGCTTTGCGCAGGCGAAGACTACTTTTGTCAGGATAGTTGATACTTGCTGTCCCCTTTCAAATTAGCCCGCCATTGTTGGCTCCCTTCCCGCTCAATATTTGGGGAGAGGACCAGGGCCACTATAAATAGGACCGACCACCCACGTAGCAAGGGTTCGGCTCAGTCTCCTCCAAGGGCTTGACAAGTAGAGAGGTGGTAAGCAGAGAGAGGGAGTGAGATAGAGAAAGGTGGCTGAACTCCTCCCAGCAGTTCATCGCCCCAGCCAAGAACAGACCCCCGCGAGGCTGTTCTTCCTTGTACTGTTCACCATCATCAGCCCAAGAGGCAATCCACCACACCACACACTGGAGTAGGGTATTACACCACAACAGTGGCCCGAACCAGTATAAACCCTGTGTCCCTTGTGTTGTTCTTTTCATAGCTTTGATCCTAGCGTGGTGGAGGGGTGCAGGAAGGTAGGAGGCGAAATCTCCGCACGCACCCCAGTGTTCGAACCTCAAGGGTCTGCCGGAACCCGAAATCCGACATACATGTCATAAGAAAGGGAGTTTATTTACTGCTCCATCGATGTATTGTTTCCTTTGTTTGGAGATTGATTACCATCCGTGAGTTAAGGTAAGGTTTATGTGATTGAGCGATTTTTTGAAAATCAATTATTTGTTTTCTAATTAATGTAATTGAGTGATTTAAGGTAAGGTTAATTAATTTAGATTTGATCTTTAGAGATTGTTCGTGATTGATTCTACATTACTAAATAACTTGCGCTAGTATGGAAAGTTCTGATCTATTTAGATTTCTTTCGTTGTGTGAGAGGGTGACGCGAAAATAAACCGATGAAGTGGGGGGAGGGGACGAAAAAAATCTACGAAAAAAAACCAGCGAAGGTGGGAGGAGGTACCAAATAAACATGAAAGGTGGGACGAAAAAAAACCTGGAAGCGAGACTACCAACTGCTCCATTAGGAGTAGAGATAGGTATAAAGATAAATAAAAGAGCAAACTAAAGTAAATTTAAATAAATTGCAACAAAGTATTTTTCGGTTTTTGGTTTATAGATCTAAAAATATATGATGGAAAATAGACCCGGGGACCATAGGTTTCACTAGAGGCTTCTCTCTTGAAAGAAAACATACGGTGGATGAACAAATTACTTCCGAGCAATTGATAAAAAGCGCAAAGTTATGATGATATCCAAGGCAATGATTATGAATATAGACATCGCGTACGTGTCAAGTAGACTGACTCATGCTCGCACTACTACTATTATTACACACATCGACCGCTATCCAGCATGCATCTAGAGTATTAAGTTCATAAGAACGGAGTAACGCCTTAAGTAAGGTGACATGATGTAGAGGGATAAAATCAAGCAATATGATGAAAACCCCATCCTTTTACCCCCGATGGTTGTTGGGGAACGCAATATTTCAAAAAAAATCATACGATCACGCAAGATCTATCTAGGAGATGCATAGCAACAAGAGGGGGAGAGTATGTCTACGTACCCTTGTAGACCGAAAGTGGAAGCATTATGAAACACGGTTGATGTAGTCGAACGTCTTTGCGATCCAACCGATCAAGTACCGAACGCGTGGCACCTCTGCGATCTGCACATGTTCAGCTCGGTGATGTCCCTCGTACTCTTGATCCAGTTGAGGCCGAGGGAGAGTTTCGTCAGCACGACGGCGTGATAACGGTGATGATGAAGTTACTGACGCAGGGCTTTGCCTAAGCACTACAACAATATGACTGAGGTGGAATTCTATGGAGGGGGGCACCGCACACGGCTAAACAATCAACTTGTGTGTCTATGGGGTGCCCCCTCCCCCGTATATAAAGGAGCGGAGGAGGGAAGGGTCGGCCCTCTCTATGGCGCGCCCCAAGGGGGATTCCTACTCCTAGTTGGAGTAGGTTTCCCCTCTTTCCCTAGTTGGAGTAGGAGAAGAAGGAAGAGGGAGAAGGAGAAAAGGATAGGGGGGACGGCCCCCTCCCAATTCGGGTTGGGCTTGGGGGGGCGCCCCCACCTTGGCCGCCTCCTCCTCTCTCCCACTAAGGCCCAATAAGGCCCATTGACTCCCCGGGGGTTCCGGTAACCTCCCGGTACTTCGGAAAATGCCTGAACTCATCCGGAACCATTCCGGTGTCCAAACATAGCCTTCCAATATATCGATCTTTATGCCTCGACCATTTTGAGACTCCTCGTCATGTCCGTGATCATATATGGGACTCCGAACTACCTTAGGTACATCAAAACACATAAACTCATAATACCGATCGTCATCGAACGTTAAGCATGCGGACCCTACGGGTTCGAGAACTATGTAGACATGACCAAGACTCACTTCCGGTCAATAACCAATAGCGGAACCTGGATGCTCATATTGGTTCCTACATATTCTATGAAGATCTTTGTCGGTCAAACCGCATAACAACATACATTGTTCCCTTTGTCATCGGTATGTTACTTGCCCGATATTCGATCGTCGATATCATCATACCTAGTTCAATCTCGTCACCGGCAAGTGAAGGAAATATGCCCTAGAGGCAATAATAAAGTTGTTAATTTATATTTCCTTATATCTATACCAATATAAAAAGATCCAAAGGGGCAGATCCAATTAATCTTGGTCATCAAATCATGTCAATTGAACGACCTAGACTGCTTCAATGTCGAGCGTTTAACACGTTTAGTGTGCAGTTAATTTCATGCCAAATATAATGCTAATCACATAATAACACGTAAATAATATCATATTTAATATCCACATGCACTTAATATACTTTCAAATTAACGTGCATTGTACATGCACATTGACTAGTCATGATAATTGTTTACTATTCATGCTAGAATTGTATTAATCGGAAACTTAGTACATGTGTGAATACATAGACAAACGGAGTGTCACTAGTTTGCCTCTATTTGACTAGCTCGTTGAATCAATGATGGTTATGTTTCCTAACCATAGACATGAGTTGTCATTTGATTAACGGGATCATATTATTAGAGAATGATGTGATTGACTTGACCGATCCGTTAGCTTAGCACGATGATCGTTTAGTTTGTTGCTACTGCTTTCTCCATAACTATACATGTTCCTATGACTATGAGATCATGCAACTCCCGAATACCAGAGGAACACTTTGTGTGCTACCAAACGTCACAACGTAACTGGGTGATTATAAAGGTGCTCTACAAGTGTCTCCGATGGTGTTTGTTGAGTTGGCATGGATCAAGATTGGGATTTGTCACTCCGATTGTTGGAGAGGTATCTCTGGACCCTCTCGATAATGTACATCACTATAAGCCTTGCAAGCAATGTAGCTAATGAGTTAGTTACAGGATGTAACATTACAGAACAAGTAAAGAGACTTGCCGGTAACGAGATTGAACTAAGTATTGAGATACCGACGATTGAATATCGGGCAAGTAACATACCGATGACAAAGGGAACAACGTATATCATTATGCAGTTTGACCGATAAAGATCTTCGTAGAATATGTAGGAACCAATATGAGGATCCAGGTTCCGCTGTTGGTTATTGACCGGAGACATGTCTCGGTCATGTCTACATAGTTCTCAAACCCATAGGGTTTGCACGCTTAACGTTCGGTGACGATCGGTATTATGAGTTTATGTGTTTTGATGTACTAAAGGTAGTTTGGAGTCCTGGATTTGATCACGGACATGACGAGGAGTCTCTAAATGGTCAAGACATAAAGATCGATATATTGGACGACTATGTTTGGACATCGGAAGGGTTCTGAGTGAAGTT
>NC_041382.1:107121317-107122983 GCF_002162155.2 Triticum dicoccoides | reverse complement strand
GGAGTTTAATGGGCCTTATGGGCCTTAGTGGAAAGAGAGGAGGGGTGATGACCCACAAGTATAAGGGATCTATCGTAGTCCTTTCGATAAGTAAGAGTGTCGAACCCAACGAGGAGCAGAAGGAAATGATAAGCGGTTTTCAGCAAGGTATTCTCTGCAAGCACTGAAATTATCGGTAACAGATAGTTTTGTGATAAGGTAATTGGTAACGAGTAACAAGTAACAAGTGTAAATAAAGTGCAGCAAGATGGCCCAATCCTTTTTGTAGCAAAGGACAAGCCTGGACAATTTCTTATAGAAAAAAGCGCTCCTGAGGACACATGGGAATTATCGTCAAGCTAGTTTTCATCACGTTCATATGATTCACGTTCGGTACTTTGATAATTTGATATGTGGGTGGACCGGTGCTTGGGTACTGCCCTTACTTGGACAAGCATCCCACTTATGATTAACCCCTATTGCAAGCATCCGCAACTACAACAGAAGTATTAAGGTAAACCTAACCATAGCATGGAACATATGGATCCAAATCAGCCCCTTATGAAGCAACGCATAAACTAGGGTTTAAGCTTATGTCACTCTAGCAACCCATCATCTACTTATTACTTCCTAATGGCTCTCTCTAGGCCCAAACAATGGTGAAGTGTCATGTAGTCGACGTTCACATGACACCACTAGAGGGATGACAACATACATCTCATCAAAATGTCGAACGAATACCAAATTCACATGACTACTAATAGCAAGACTTATCCCATGTCCTCAAGAACAAACGTAACTACTCACAAAGCATATTCATGTTCATAATCAGAGGGGTATTAATATGCATAATGGATCTGAACATATGATCTTCCACCAAGTAAACCAACTAGCATCAACTACAAGGAGTAATCAACACTACTAGCAACCCACAGGTACCAATCTGAGGTTTGGATACAAAGATTGGATACAAGAGATGAACTAGGGTTTGAGATGAGATGGTGCTGGTGAAGATGTTGATGGAGATTGACCCCCTCCCGATGAGAGGATCGTTGGTGATGACGATGGTGATGATTTCCCCCTCCCAGAGGGAAGTTTCCCCGGCAGAATAGCTCCGCCAGAGCCCTAGATTGGTTCCGCCAAGGTTCTGCCTCGTGGCGGCGGAGTCTCGTCCCGAAAGCTTGCTTATGATTTTTCCCTCAATGAAAGACTCCATATAGCAGAAGATGGGCATCGGAGGGCCACCAGGGGGCCCACGAGGTAGGGGGGCGCGCCCAGGGGGGTAGGGCGCGCCCCCACCCTCGTGGCCAGCGTGTGGCCCCCCTCTGGAACTTCTTGCGCTCAGTATTTTTTATATATTCTGGAAATAGCTTCCATGAAGTTTCATGACTTTTGGAGCTGTGCAGAATAGGTCTCTAATATTTGCTCCTTTTCCAGTCCAGAATCCCATCTGCCGGCATTCTCCCTCTTCATGTAAACCTTGTAAAATAAGAGAGAATAGGCATAAGTATTGTGACATAATGTGTAATAACATCCCATAATGCAATAAATATCGATATAAAAGCATGATGCAAAATGGACGTATCAACTCCCCCAAGCTTAGACCTCGCTTGTCCTCAAGCGAAAGCCGAAATCGAAAAATATGTCCACATGTTTAGAGATAGAGGTGTCGATAAAAATAAAATAC
>NC_041382.1:107050674-107120829 GCF_002162155.2 Triticum dicoccoides | reverse complement strand
TATATATTGTCACATGATCTCTTATGACTCTAATCTCAGTCACTGAGGCAATTGCAATTTATCATAGCATTGGAAAGAGTCAATATAAGAACTTTTCAGCAAATCCACATACTAAACCATCTTTTAGCCTTTCACAATTGCTAACACTCACGCAATATTTATGGGTATAAAGTTTTAATCGGACACAGAGATAGGGGCTTATAGTTTTGCCTCCCAACGTTTTACCTCAAGGGTAATATCAACAATAATAGTTTATGAAGACTCACATCCAATTAGCTATATATATCAGGATCTTTCCAACATATTGTGCTTGCCAAAGGATAAAATGTACTCCCTCCGTCCCAAAATTCTTGTCTTAGATTTGTCTAGATACGGATGTATCTAACAGATACGACGGATGTATATAACAGATACGTCCGTATCTAGACAAATCTAAGACAAGAATTTTGGGATGGAGGGAGTAAAAAGGAAAGGTGAAGATTGTTGGGGAACGTAGCAGAAATTCAAAATTTTCTACGCATCACCAAGATCAATCTATGGAGTAATCTAGCAACAAGGGGAAGGAGAGTGCATCTACATACCCTTGTAGATCGCTAAGCGGAAGCGTTCAAGTGAACGGGGTTGATGGAGTCGTACTCGTCGTGATCCAAATCACCAATGATCCTAGTGCCGAACGGACGGCACCTCCGTGTTCAACACACGTACAACCCGGTGACGTCTCCTACGCCTTGATCCAGCAAGGGGAGAAGGAGAGGTTGGGGAAGACTCCATCCAGCAGCAGCATGACGGCGTGGTGGTGGTGGAGGAGCGCGGGACTCCAGCAGGGCTTCGCCAAGCACTATGAGAGACGAGGAGGAAGAGGGGTAGGGCTGCGCCAACAGGGAGATTGAATCGTGTATTGGGCTGCCCCTTTGCTCAAGTATATATAGGGGGAGGGGAGGGGCTGCGCCCCCACCTAGGGTTCCCTCCCTAGGGGTGGCGGCAGCCCCCAGATCCCATCTGGGAGGCGGCCAAGGGGGAGAGAGAGGGGGGCGCACCTAGGGTGGGCCTTAGGGCCCATCTGCCCTAGGGTTTGCCCCCTTCCCCTCTTGGAGGCGCCTTGGGCCTTGGTGGGAGGCGCCCCAGCCCACCTAGGGGCTGGTCCCTTCCCACTATTGGCCCATGCAGGCCTCCGGGGCTGGTAGCCCCACCTGGTGGACCCCCGGACCCCTCCGATGGTCCCGGTACACTACCGGTGATGCCCGGAACACTTCCGGTGGCCAAAACCATACTTCCTATATATTAATCTTTACCTCCGGACCATTCCGGAACTCCTCCTGACGTCCGGGATCTCATCCGGGACTCTGAACAACATTCGGTAACCGCGTACATGCTTTCCCTATAACCCTAGCGTCATCGAACCTTAAGTGTGTAGACCCTACGGGTTCGTGAGTCATGCAGACATGGCCGAGACAACTCTCTGGTCAATAAACAACAACGGGATCTGGATACCCATGTTGGATCCCACATGCTCCACGATGATCTCATCGAATGAACCACGATGTCAAGGACTTAATCAATCCCGTATACAATTCCCTTTGTCTAGCGGTACGATACTTGCCCGAGATTCGATCGTCGGTATCCCGATACCTTGTTCAATCTCGTTACCGGCAAGTCTCTTTACTCGTTCTGTTACACATCATCCCGTGATCAACTCCTTGGTCACATTGTGCACATTATGATGATGTCCTACCGAGTGGGCCCAGAGATACCTCTCCGTTTACATGGAGTGACAAATCCCAGTCTCGATTCGTGCCAACCCAACAGACACTTTCGGAGATACCTGTAGTGTACCTTTATAGCCACCCAGTTACGTTGTGACGTTTGGCACACCCAAAGCACTCCTACGGTATCCGGGAGTTGCACAATCTCATGGTATAAGGAAATGACACTTGACATTAGAAAAGCTTTAGCATACGAACTACACAATCTTTGTGCTAGGCTTAGGATTGGGTCTTGTCCATCACATCATTCTCCTAATGATGTGATCCCGTTAGCAACGACATCCAATGTCCATGGTTAGGAAACCGTAACCATCTATTGATCAACGAGCTAGTCAACTAGAGGCTTACTAGGGACATGGTGTTGTCTATGTATCCACACATGTATCTGAGTTTCCTATCAATACAATTCTAGCATGGATAATAAACGATTATCATGAACAATGAAATATAATAATAACTAATTTATTATTGCCCCTAGGGCATATTTCCAACATTCTCCCACTTGCACTAGAGTCAATAATCTAGTTCACATCGCCATGTGATTAACACTCACAGGTCACATCGCCATGTGACCAACATCCAAGAGTCTACTAGACTCAGTGATCTAGTTCACATCACTATGTGATAAACACTCAAAGAGTTTTGGGTTTGATCATGTTATGCTTGTGAGAGAGGTTGTAGTCAACAGGTCTTGCCATATTCAGATCCCTATGTATTTCGCAAAACTTTATATCATAGATGCTGCTACCACGTTCCACTTGGAGCTATTCCAAATTATTGCTCCATTATACGTATCCGGTATCTCTACTCAGAGCTATCCGAATAGGTGTTAAGCTTGCATCGATGTAACTCTTTACGTCGAACTCTTTATCACCTCCATAACCGAGAAACATTTCCTTATTCCTCTAAGGATAATTTTTGACCGCTACCCGGTGATCTACTCCTAGATCACCTTTGTACCCTCTTGCCAGACATGTGGCAAGGCACACATCAGGTGCGGTACTTCAGCATGGCATACCGTATAGAGCCTATGACAAAAGCATAGGGGACGACCTTCGTCCTTCCTCTTTCTTCTGTTGTGGTCAAGCTTTGAGTCTTACTCAACTTCACACCTTACAACTCAGGTAAGAACCCCTTCTTTGACTGATCTATTTTGAACTCCTTCAAAAACATGTCAAGGTGTGCATTCTTTGAAAGTATCATCAGACGTTTTGATCTATCTCTATAGATCTTGATGCCCAATTTGTAAGCAGCTTTATCCAAGTCTTCCTTTGAAAAACACTCTTCAAACAACCGGTTATGCTTTCCAGAAATTCTACATCATTTTGGATCAACAATATGTCATCCACATATACTTATCAGAAATGTTGTAGTGCTCCCACTCACTTTCTTGTAAATACAACTTTCTAGCAAACATTGTATAAACCTAAAAGCTTTGATCACTCCATCAAAACATATATTCCGATTCTGAGATGCCTGCTCTAGTCCATAGAAGGATTGCTGGAGCTAGCATACCTTTTAGAATTCTTAGGATCGTCAAAACCTTTTATTGTATCACATACAACTTTTCTTACGAAAACTGGTAAGAAAACTTGTTTTGACACCCATCTGTAAGATTTCATAATCAAAAAATACAGCTAATGCTAACATGATTCCGACGGACTTAAGCATCACTAAGGGTGAGAAATTCTCATCGTAGTCAACTCCTTGAACTTGTGAAAAGACTCTTTCCCACAAGTCAAGCTTCATAGACGGTAACATTACCACCCACGTCCGTCTTCTTCTTAAAGACCCATTTATCTCAATGGCTTGCCGATCATCAGGCAAGTCCACCAAAGTCCATACTTTGTTCTGATATATGGATCCTATCTCGGATTTCATGGCTTCTAACCATTTGTCGGAATACGGGCCCACCATCGCTTCTCCATAGATCGTAGGTTCATTGTTGTCTAACAACATGATATCTAAGACAGGATTACCGTACCACTCAGGAGTAGTACATATCCTTGTCGACCTACGAGGTTCGATAGCAACTTGATCTGAAGCTTCATGGTCACTATCATTAACTTCCTATTCAACAGACGTAGGTGCCACAGAAAACATCTTTCTGTGTTGCATCACTTTCTGGTTGAAGTAAAGGTTCGACAACCTCATCAAGTTCTATCTTCCTCCCACTCAATTCTTTTGAGAGAACTCCTTCTCGAGAAAGGACCTGTAACATCCCAAATTTGCAATTTGGAATGTTATACATTAGATCATCATGCACATCATATTTTCTTGCTTTTTGGTTGATCCTAGAAATTTCACGCAACTCAAGGACCCACGGAGAGAGTTGGAGATTTCGTTATTTTCATATTTGAGTTCTCTCAAATTTTGGAAAAGAGGATCATTTGATTTATTTATTTCATCTTCAATTATTTTTCCAATATCAAAAAAATGAGAGAGGGAATAATATGACTTTCCCAAAGTTAGGAAAAATGAAGATTTAATAAATAGATCCAATTTTTGTTTTCTGGTGTTTGTCTGCATTTTTTTTGGATAGGGAAAAATGTGTGTTTTCAAAAATTACATTTTAGGCCCGGAGTAAAGTTCATTTTGTTCGACTCATTTTTAGGAGTTGGGGAAAATTTACTTTAGGAGTTTTGGAGCTCGTTTAAATTTTCTTTTCTCTGTTTTTCTGCGTGCGAAACCGATTAAAAAAATCTTGCAGCGCCCTGGGCCAAGGCCCAGCCAGCAGCCGGCCGGCCAGGCCATCGCCCGCGCCGCGCGCGCCAGGCGCCAGGAGGCCGCCGCCGCCGCCCCTTTTGGAGTCCTAGTAGGACTTTAGTCCTACTCCGTTTCCTCTTTTTCTTTCCTATTCCTACTCTATTTCTTGTCCACTACCCCAAGAAACCCCCTCCCCTCACCAATATAAATACCCCTACAGCCCCCCCTCCAAAACATCAAATCAAACTCCAAGCCCCTCTCCTCCTAAGCCACAGCAAGCAGCAGCGCGCAGCCCCAAGCCGCCGCCTTAGCCGCGCCGCCCCGCGCCTAAGCCGCCGCCGCCGCCCTTAGCCGCCGCCGCCTGGAGCCTGCCTCCCGAGGTAGCCGCGTCTCTCCTAGCCCCTCGGTTCGGTTTTTCTTATAAACCGTTCCGATTCTTTTCTTCTCTTCCGATTCGTTTTCTTTCCGGTTCTTTTCTAAACCGTTCTGGTTTCTATATCGGTTTTTCTTTTCGATTTCTTTTCCGAAAACCCTAGATTGGTTTTCGTTCTTCTTTCGAACCGTTCGTCTCAACGAACGTGATCACCGATTTTTCCCGGTTAACGACGCCCGTTCGTTTAATCGTTCTTCTTTTTCTTTTCGTCGGATTTATTCCGCGGTCATGATCTCAGATCCGATCTTCGTTCTAGTCTTTCTTTCCGCTCGTTTATCGGAATCAGGTGATTCAAGTGCCTGGAGTTTCGCTTCGAAACCGCCGTTCCGTCTAATCAACTTGAACAAGTTTGCCACAATAAAACTTAACCTAGTTTCAACTTGCTAGAACCGAGTTGTTTTCTTCCGCCGTTTGTTTTTCCGTCGTCTGTTCGGTTCTTTCTTTCTTTGCAACCGGAGTTCTTAAGTTGAACTTACTGGTTCGTTCTCTTGTTCGAGTTTTACCTGTGCATTAGATGAGTACTTATTGTGTGCTTGTTGTTTGTCTGCGATAGATCACCCGGATTGCGCCGCTTGTTACTTCGAAACCCTAGGACTCGCGGATCATCAGCAAGGCAAGTAACACTTTGATCATACCTTTTCTACAACCCAGTTTTATTGCATTAGATCAATCCTCTCACATTGCATGATTAGGATCTAATTAAATTGTGGGATGGGAAGTAGATGAGGTAGTACCTATTACCTGTATTATTATGAAACCTTTGAGAGTTACTTCTACGTTTGCTTATTATGCCATGCTATGCTAGTAGACGTGGATTGGGTGAGTGATATCCATGACAGATGTGAGTTGATAATTTTAATGGTTTATCTAAGGTGGCAACTTAAACACACATCTGGGTGGATTGAGGCACCTGATGTCTATCAGGACTTGCCTGTTTTATTTTGGACCGCCACCCAGGCTCAAAGGGATCATAAGATCATTCATGCTAGTAACTTCCGTGTGCAGCCACATGCTACTATGGGCTCTGGCATAGTTGACTAAGTTGTGCGAACTCTTACGGGGTGGACTAGCAGATGTAGGGGTTGTAGGTGGTACGGTCTACCCCACATGTAAGGTGCTAGCGCTTCTGAAAGACTATGTCTCGGTCATCCGTTTCTCAAACACCATGTAGTGCGAGAAATCAAACGGAGGCGATCAAGTCATGTGGGGAAAGTGCGCAAACCTCTGTAGAGTGTACAAACTAATCATGATTAGCCGTGTCCCCGGTTATGGACAACTTGAGTATCTAGTACTTGAATATCATGTGAATCTCAACATGTTACTTCTAATTAATGTTGATGGGTTTTAATTGTTCACTTAATTGGGATCGGAATGCTGTCAACCATTCTCGATGTTTCACAACCACCATGATAGTTAAATAAATTTATTCCTTTGCAGTAGGGAAAAACTGGCTTTATGCAAAACTGTAACCATAGAGCTTTCCACCAGCCATATATGCATATAGTATAGCTGTTTCATTCCATTACTCTCTATGTGTTACATTGCCAGCATATTCCATGTGCTGACCCGTTTTCGGGCTGCAACTTTCATGTTGCAGACTTTTCAGACGACGAGTAAGGTGCTTTTAGGTCGTGGCCCTATACTCAGTGATGCCGTTGGAGTTGATGGACCCATTTATCTTCCGAGTCTTCCGCTGTTATCGTTATTAGATGGCCTTAAGCCATATTTATTGTAATAAGTCTCTTTGAGACAACGATGTAATAAGTGTGTGATTGCCACTCTGCTATAAATCCTTCGATGTACTATGTGGTGTCAGCATTACTGATCCAGGGATGACACCTGAGCACAGAGCACTTGATCCATTCGGGTCGGGTCGCTATAGAGATGGTATCAGAGCACACGCTGACTATAGGACACGACCACTAAGTTAAAGCCATAGAACACCACTCTCTTCTCATTTTCTAACTTCTCATCTTTTCTACCCTTTTAGGATGACGAACGCGAAGATTAAGTACGCTCAACCGGATGAAGGCACACCTTTTGGATTTCACTTGAAGGAAGTCACCAAGTACCTGAACATTGGATTACCAAGCTTCATGGGAATCTTCAACGCCACTCTGCCTGAAGAGGAGCGCTGGAAGATTCAAGCTCACGTTCCGGGAAGGACATTCGCACCAATCACGAAGCCCATAGATAGTGTTTTCAATGCACCCACCTGGAGTCTGGGAAGGAGCATGGCAGCTCATATCACCATAGGACGCATTGGAGAAGTTTATCAAGAAGACCTCAAGGACACTATCTACCAGATTTGCGGACGCCGAGACGAACAATGGGAGTTAGTCAGCACCAAGAAGGATAGATCCATTGCATCTTTCATCCAGGAGTTAAACCAGCACATTCGACGCCACGAGAACCAGATGTGCAATGATATGATAGAGTTGAAGAATGCAAAGGCAAGGATCATCGAGCTAGAAGGAGAACTGAAGTCTACACGCAAAGACTACATGGACGAGATCGTAGCTCTAGCAAGACACAATGGCAATCTTAAGCAGGAGATTGAAGAACTCAAGAGGAAGTTAGCATCCCAGGAGGAAGACGAGTACGTCGCATGTCCGGACAACTACATCATCATCGACGACACCGATTCGGATCCAAGTGAACCCGACTTTGAAGACGAAGCTGGAGCAGATATCATGGAGTCTTCCACTGGTTCAAATTTCTAGATGACCACCAGATAGTAGTAGTATTCCCCCATGTAAACATTATAGTTCGAGCACTTTTGCGATAGTTTTAGACCGATTGTAAGCCCTTGTTTGATTGAATGAAGTGATTTGTGTGCATTTGCTCATGTGCATTGGGGTAGTGTTTTCCCTTTAGACCTCCCTCTATTCTTATATCTCATCTTTTCTAAACCCTCAGATGCCTCCGAAATGTGACAATGGATTCCCACCGGAGCTCACTCAGTTGATCCAGCAGCAGAATCAATTGATGCAGATGTTAGTCCAGAACTAGCAGAACAACAACAAGAACCCACCACTACCACCACCTGTTGACCACTTAGCCCGTTTCCTTAGGCTGAATCCGCCGGTGTTTTCCAGTAGCACCAAGCCAATAGTAGCAGACGATTGGCTCCGCAAGATAGGAAGGGAGTTGACCACTACAGGATGCACGGATGGTGAGAAAGTGAAGTTTGCCGCTCACCAGCTTGACGGACCCGCGGCAGCATGGTGGGAGAATTTAACAGCCACTTACCCAGTTGACACTGTCACATGGGATCAGTTTCAGCAAGCTTTCCGCACTGCCCATGTTTTAGCAGGAGCTATGGCCATGAAGAAGCATGAGTTTCGCAACTTACGCCAAGGAGGAAGGACAGTTGGCCAGTACGTTGACGATTTCAGCAAGTTAGCACGTTACGCCCCAGATGACGTTGCTACGGATGTAGCTAAGCAGGAGAAGTTTCTGGAAGGACTGAATGATGAACTAAGCATGAAGTTGATGGTAGCGAGTTTCAACAACTACCAGGAGTTGGTAGATCGTGCCATCATGATTGAAGGAAAGCAACAGCAGATTGAGAACCGTAAGAGGAAGTATGGACAGGGGAAGTATAACTCTGGAGCCCAGCAGAAGCCCCGTTTTACCCCTAAACCGGGATTTCAGTTTCAGCATACCCATGGAGGAGGTAGCTCGCACAACCATAATGGTCACAAGAATGGTAATGGGAATGGAGGAAGCAACGGCCAGAACTGCAGCACCCCATCGACCCCAACCAAGAGAGATCTGAGTCAAGTCACCCGTTTCAAGTGTTCCAAGACCGGACATTATGCCAATGAATGTCCTGAAGGCCATAATGGAAATGGCAATGGAAGCTCTGGGAAGAAGCCGAACCCTTTCAATAGGGGACAGGTGAACCACATTAATGTGGAGGAGGTTGAAGATCAGCCTGATGCAGTAATCGGTAAGTTTCTGGTTAAGTCATTTACTGCACTCGTTCTTTTTGATACCGGTGCATCGCATTCATACGTATCAAGGGGATTTGTGGATAAATATAACCTGCCAACCCAAGCCCTTAGGTCACCCATGTTAGTAAGCCCACCAGGAGCGGAGTATATGGCTAGACGATGGTGTGATCGGTTACCATTAAGGATTGGTAACTATGTGTTCCCCTCAGACCTAATAGTATTGGAATCTCAAGGATTGGATGTGATATTAGGCATGGATTGGTTATCGATGTATGGAGGAAACATCGATTGCGCTAGTAAGTCAATTTTGCTTACCACACCAGAAGGAAGAAGGATCAAGTATATATCCCGGCATGTGCCAAACAGGACACAAGTAAATTCCTTATCAGGAGTTGTGCAAGAGGAAGTACCAGTGGTGAAGGATTTTCCTGATGTATTTCCTGAGGAATTGCCAGGCATGCCACTGGATAGAGACATTGAGTTTTTGATTGAGTTATTGCCAGGTACAGGCCCAATATCGAAGCGACCATACCGGATGCCAGCAAAGGATTTGGTGGAAATTAAGAATCAGATTAAGGAGTTATTGGATAATGGTTACATTCGCCCAAGTTCTTCGCCTTGGGGATCACCCGTACTTCTAGTGGAAAAGAAGGATGGATCATTAAGGATGGTTGTAGATTATCGGGGATTGAATGAAGTAACCATCAAGAATAAGTACCCATTGCCAATGATCAACGATCTGTTTGATTGATTGCAAGGAGCTAAAGTGTTTTCCAAGATCGATTTGCGATCAGGGTACCATCAATTGAAGATTCGGGAGCAGGACATACCTAAGACAGCATTCACCACAAGATATGGATTGTATGAGTATATCGTTATGTCATTTGGATTGACTAACGCACCTGCCTATTTTATGAACCTGATGAACAAAGTGTTTATGGAGTTTTTGGATAAGTTCGTCGTAGTGTTCATTGATGATATCCTGGTATATTCGAAGAATGAAGAGGAGCATAAGGAGCATTTGCGTTTGGTACTTGGAAAACTCAGAGAACATCAATTATACGCCAAATTCAGCAAATGTGAGTTTTGGTTGAAGGAAGTTGGATTCCTCGGACATGTTGTATCCGGAGAAGGTATAGCAGTTGACCCCACTAAGGTTGAGACCGTAACCGAATGGGAATCACCAACGACAGTTGGAGAGATCCGGAGTTTTCTTGGACTCGCAGGATACTACCGGAGATTCATTGAGAACTTTTCAAAGATTGCAAAGCCTATGACTGAATTGTTGAAGAAGGATACCAAGTTCAAATGGACTGAGGAGTGTGTGGCTAGTTTCCAGGAGTTGAAGGAACGCTTGGTTACCTCACCAGTATTGATTTTGCCAGATCAGACCAAGGATTATGAGGTGTATTGCGACGCTTCACGTCGAGGACTTGGACCAGTGCTTATGCAGGAAGGAAGAGTTGTTTCGTATGCTTCACGACAACTGAAGCCTCATGAGTTGAATTATGCCACGCATGATTTGGAGTTAGCAGCCATAGTGCATGCATTGAAGACGTGGAGACATTTCCTCATTGGAAATCATTGTGAGGTGTACACGGATCACAAGAGTTTGAAGTACATTTTCACTCAGAAGGAGTTGAACCTCCGACAAAGGAGATGGTTGGAGCTCATCAAGGATTATGATATGAAATTGCATTACCATCCCGGAAAAGCTAATGTAGTAGCTGACGCATTGAGCCGTAAGAGCCATGTCAAAACTCTAATGGCGGGGAAAATACCCAAGGAGTTAGCAGAAAACCTTCGTGAGCTATGTTTGGAAATAGTTCCGAGAGGCTATGTGGCAGCATTGGAGATTCAGTCAACATTGATGGATAAGATCAGAGAAGCGCAGAAATCTGACAAGGAGATTGCTGCTATAAAAGAGAAATTGAGCGAAGGAAAAGAAAAGGGATTTCATGAGGATGAGCACGATACCCTATGGTTTGAGGACCGTGTTTATGTGCCAAATGACCCGGAGATCAGGAAGTTGATTTTGCAAGAGGCACATGATTCACCGTATTCGATTCACCCAGGGAATACCAAGATGTATTTGGATTTGAAGGAAACATTCTGGTGGACCGGAATGAAGAAGGATATTGCAGCATATGTAGCAGTTTGTGACGTATGTCAGAGAGTAAAGGCAGAGCATCAGAAGCCAGCAGGATTGTTACAACCATTGCCGATACCCGAATGGAAGTGGGATAAGATAGGCATGGATTTTATCACAAGACTACCCAGGACGAAAGCAGGCTATGACTCGATATGGGTAGTAGTTGATCGTTTGACAAAGGTAGCACATTTTATCCCAGTTAAGACCACTTACACCAGTGCTAAGTTGGCAAAGATATACAGGACTAGGATCATTTGTTTGCATGGAGTTCCGAGGAGTATCATATCAGATAGAGGAACCCAATTTACCTCAAAGTTTTGGAATCAGTTGCATGAAACTTTAGGAACCAGACTAGAGTTCAGCACAGCTTTTCATCCGTAGACAAATGGACAGACCGAGAGAGTCAATCAGATTTTGGAAGATATGCTGAGAGCTTGTGCGCTAGATTATGGATCTAGTTGGGACGATAACTTTCCGTATGCAGAGTTTTCTTATAACAACAGTTACCAAACCAGTTTGAAGATGGCACCTTTCGAAGCTTTATACGGAAGGAGGTGCAGGACACCGTTGTCATGGGACGAAGTTGGAGACCGCCAATTCTTTGGACCAGATTTGATTAAGGAGTCTGAACGGAAAGTTAAGTTGATTCGCGATAGGCTCAAGGTAGCCCAGTCCAGGCAGAAGAGCTACGCAGATTCTAAACGCAAGGAGACAGTCTACGAAACCGGAGATAGAGTTTATCTTCGAGTATCCCCACTTCGAGGAGTAAAGCGCTTTGGAGTTAAGGGAAAGTTAGCACCACATTTCGTTGGACCATATAAGATCTTGCAACGTATGGGAGAAGTCGCTTATAAGTTGGAATTACCAGAGGGACTGTCAGGAGTTCATGATGTATTCCATGTTTCTCAGCTGAAGAAATGTCACGCCGAGATGGCAGAGGTACCGCTAAAGAGATACCGTGCCACTCGAAGCGATTCAGTTGAAGGATGACTTAACCTATGAGGAGAAGCCATTCAAGATTCTCGATTATGCCAGTAGAGTTACCCGCAGCAAGGTTATCAAGTTTTGCAAAGTTCAGTGGAACCACCACTCAGAGGATGAAGCCACCTGGGAAAGAGAAGAAGATTTGCTCAAGGACCACCCTCACCTATTTTCTAGCCAACCCGAATCTCGAGGGCGAGATTCATCTTAAGGGGGATAGGTTTGTAACATCCCAAATTTGCAATTTGGAATGTTATACATTAGATCATCATGCACATCATATTTTCTTGCTTTTTGGTTGATCCTAGAAATTTCACGCAACTCAAGGACCCACGGAGAGAGTTGGAGATTTCGTTATTTTCATATTTGAGTTCTCTCAAATTTTGGAAAAGAGGATCATTTGATTTATTTATTTCATCTTCAATTATTTTTTCCAATATCAAAAAAATGAGAGAGGGAATAATATGACTTTCCCAAAGTTAGGAAAAATGAAGATTTAATAAATAGATCCAATTTTTGTTTTCCAGTGTTTGTCTGCATTTTTTTGGATAGGGAAAAATGCGTGTTTTCAAAAATTGCATTTTAGGCCCGGAGTAAAGTTCATTTTGTTCGACTCATTTTTAGGAGTCGGGGAAAATTTACTTTAGGAGTTTTGGAGCTCGTTTAGATTTTCTTTTCTGTGTTTTTCTGCGCGCGAAACCGATTAAAAAAAATCTTGCAGTGCCCTGGGCCAAGGCCCAGCCAGCAGCCGGCCGGCCAGGCCATCGCCCGCGCCGCGCGCGCCAGGCGCCAGGAGGCCGCCGCCGCCGCCCCTTTTGGAGTCCTAGTAGGACTTTAGTCCTACCCCGTTTCCTCTTTTTCTTTCCTAGTCCTACTCTATTTCTTGTCCCCTACCCCAAGAAACCCCCTCCCCTCACCAATATAAATACCCCCACACCCCCCTCCAAAACATCAAATCAAACCCCAAGCCCCTCTCCTCCTAAGCCGCAGCGCGCAGCCCCAAGCCGTCGCCTTAGCCGCGCCGCCCCGCGCCTAAGCCGCCGCCGCCGCCCTTAGCCACCACCGCCCGGAGCCCGCCTCCCGAGGTAGCCGCGTCTCTCCTATCCCCTCGATTCGGTTTTTCTTATAAACCATTCTGATTCTTTTCTTCTCTTCCGATTCGTTTTCTTTCCGGTTCTTTTCTAAACCGTTCCGGTTTCTAGATCGGTTTTTCTTTTCGGTTTCTTTTCCGAAAACCCTAGATCGGTTTTCGTTCTTCTTTCGGACCTTTCGTCTCAATGAACGTGATCACCGATTTTTCCCGGTTAACGACGCCCGTTCGTTTAATCGTTCTTCTTTTTCTTTTTGTCGGATTTATTCCGCGATCATGATCTCAGATTCGATCTTCTTCTAGTCTTTCTTTCCGCTCGTTTATCGGAATCAGGTGATTCAAGCGATTGGAGTTTCGCTTCGAAACCGCCGTTCCGTCTAATCAACTTGAACAAGTTTGCCACAATAAAACTTGACCTAGTTTCAACTTGCTAGAACCGAGTTGTTTTCTTCCGCCGTTTGTTTTTCCGTCGTCTGTTCGGTTCTTTCTTTCTTTGCAACCGGAGTTCTTAAGTTGAACTTACTGGTTCGTTCTCTTGTTCGAGTTTTACCTATGCATTAGATGAGTACTTATTGTGTGCTTGTTGTTTGTCTGCGATAGATCACCCGGATTGCGCCGCTTGTTACTTCGAAACCCTAGGACTCGCGGATCATCAGCAAGGCAAGTAACACTTTGATCATACCTTTTTCTACAACCCAGTTTTATTGCATTAGATCAATCCTCTCACATTGCATGATTAGGATCTAATTAAATTGTGGGATGGGAAGTAGATGAGGTAGTACCTATTACCTGTATTATTATGAAACCTTTGAGAGTTACTTCTACGTTTGCTTATTATGCCATGCTATGCTAGTAGACGTGGATTGGGTGAGTGATATCCATGACAGATGTGAGTTGATAATTTTAATGGTTTATCTAAGGTGGCAACTTAAACACACATCTGGGTGGATTGAGGCACCTGATGTCTATCAGGACTTGCCTGTTTTATTTTGGACCGCCACCCAGGCTCAAAGGGATCATAAGATCATTCATGCTAGTAACTTCCGTGTGCAGCCACATGCTACTATGGGCTCTGGCATAGTTGACTAAGTTGTGCGAACTCTTACGGGGTGGACTAGCAGATGTAGGGGTTGTAGGTGGTACGGTCTACCCCACATGTAAGGTGCTAGCGCTTCTGAAAGACTATGTCTCGGTCATCCGTTTCTCAAACACCATGTAGTGCGAGAAAACAAACGGAGGCGATCGAGTCATGTGGGGAAAGTGCGCAAACCTCTGCAGAGTGTACAAACTAATCATGATTAGTCGTGTCCCCGGTTATGGACAACTTGAGTATCTAGTACTTGAATATCATGTGAATCTCAACATGTTACTTCTAATTAATGTTGATGGGTTTTAATTGTTCACTTAATTGGGATCGGAATGCTGTCAACCATTCTCGATGTTTCACAACCACCATGATAGTTAAATAAATTTATTCCTTTGCAGTAGGGAAAAACTGGCTTTACGCAAAACTGTAACCATAGAGCTTTCCACCAGCCATATATTCATATAGTATAGCTGTTTCATTCCATTACTCTCTATGTGTTACATTGCAAGCATATTCCATGTGCTGACCCGTTTTCGGGCTGCAACTTTCATGTTGCAGACTTTTCAGACGACAAGTAAGGTGCTTTTAGGTCATGGCCCTATACTCAGTGATGCCATTGGAGTTGATGGACCCATTTATCTTCCGAGTCTTCCGCTGTTATCATTATTAGATGGCCTTAAGCCATATTTATTGTAATAAGTCTCTTTGAGACAACGATGTAATAAGTGTGTGATTGCCACTCTGCTATAAATCCTTCGATGTACTATGTGGTGTCAGCATTACTGATCCAGGGATGACACCTGAGCACAGAGCACTTGATCCATTCGGGTCGGGTCGCTACAGGACCCGTTTTTAGCGACAAACAATCTGCCCTCGGATCTGAGATAGAAGGTATACCCTACTGTCACCTTTGGGTATCCTATGAAGATGTGTTTGTATGCTTTGGGTTCGAGCTTCTCCAACTGAAGCCTTAAGCATCGCAGCCCCAAACATTAAGAAGTGACAACTTTGGTTTCTTGCCAAACCAATGTTCACACGACGTCGTTTCAACGGACTTAGATGGTGTCCTATCTAAAGTGAATGCAGCTGTCTCTAATGCATAACCTCAAAATGAAAACGGTAGATTGGTAAGAGACATCATAGATCGCACCATATCTCATAGGGTTCGATTACGACGTCCGGACACACCATTACCTTGTGGTGTTCCAGGTGGCTTCAACTGTGAAACAATTCCACAATGTCTTAAGTGATTGCCAAACTCATAACTCAGAAAATCCCCTTTTGATCAGATCGTAGGGACATGATCTTATTGTTATGATGATTCTTAACTTCACTCTGAAATCGCTTGAACTTTTCAAACGTTTCAGACTTGTGCTTCATTAAGTAGATATACCTATATCTACCCAAATTGTCAGTGAAGATGAGAAAATAGCGATATCCACCACACGCTTCAATTCTCATTAGATCACACGCATCAGCATGCATGATTTCCAACAAGTCACTTGTCCGTTTCACTATACCTGAAAACGGGGTCTTAGTTATCCTACCCATGAGGCATGGCTCGCATGTGTCAAGCGATTCAAAAATCAAGTGACTCCAAACATCCATCGACATGGAGTTTCTTCATGCATCTTACGCCAATATGACCTAAGCGGCAGTGCCACAAGAAAGTGGTACTATCATTATTAACTCTACATCCTTTGGCGTGAACATGTGTATTACCACGACCGAGATTCAATGAACCATTCACATAGGGTGCATGACCATGAAAGGTATTATTCATGTAAACAGAATAACCATTATTCTCTAATTTAAATGAATAACCGTATTGCAATGAACATGATCTAATCATATTCATGCTCAACGTAGACACCTGATAACATTTATCTAGGTTCAATACTAATCCCGAAGGCAGATGGAGCATGCGATGGTGATCTCATCAACTTTGGGAACACTTCCAACACACATCGTCACCTCGCCCTTAGCTAGTCTCCGTTTAGTCCGTAGCTTTTGCTTCAAGTCACCAATAATAACAACTGAACCGGTATCCAATACCCAGGTGCTACTAGGAGTACTAGTGAGGTACACATTAATAACACGTATATACTTTGTTGAAGTTGCCAGCCTTCTTATCTATCATACATTTGGGGTAATTCCGCTACCAGTGACTATTCCCCTTACAATAGAAGCACTCAGTCTCGGGTTTGGGTTCAACCTTGGGTTCCTTCACTGGAGAGGCAACTAGTTTGCCATCCATGAAGTTTCCCTTCTAGCCCTTGCCCTTCTTGAAACCAGTGGTCTTGTTAAACCATCAACACTTGATGCTCCTTCTTGATTTCTAACTTTTACGGTCTTAAGCACCGCGAACAGCTCCGGGATCAACTCCATCCCTTGCATGTCATAGTTCATCATGAAGATCTAGTAGCTTAGTGATAGTGGCTAGAGAACTCTATCAATCACTATCTTATCTGGAAGTTTAACTCCCACTCGGTTTAAGTGATTGTAGCACCCAGACATTCTGAGCACATGCTCACCAGTTGAGCTATTCTCCTTCATCTTGTTGGCTAAAGAACTTGTCAGAGGTCTCACACCTCTCAACACGGGCATGAGCCTGAAATCCCAATTTCAGCTCTTGGAACATCTCATATGTCTTATGGCGTTCAAAACGTCATTGGAATCCTAATTCAAAGCCGTAAAGTATGGTGCACTAAACTATCAAGTAGTCATTAGGATGTGTCTGTCAGGTGTTCACAACATCCACAGACGACGTTGTAGGGGTTTGCACATCGAGCGGTGCATCAAAGACATAAGCCTTCTGTGTAGCAGTGAGGACACTCCTCGGACTACGGACCTAGTCCGCATCATTGCTTACAATATCTTTCAACTTAATCTTTCTCTAGGAACATATTGAAACAGGGAGCTACAACGTGAGCTATTTATCTACAACATATTTGCAAAGACATTTTAGACTATGTTCATGATAATTGAGTTCATCTAATCAAATTATTTAATGAACTCCCACTCAGATAGACATCCCTCTAGTCATCTAAGTGAAACATGATCCGAGTCAACTAGGCCGTGTCCGATCATCACGTGAGACGGACTAGTCAACATCGGTGAACATCTTCATGTTGATCGTATCTTCTATAGGACTCATGCTCGACCTTTCGGTCTTCCGTGTTCCGAGGCCATGTCTGTACATGCTAGGCTTGTCAAGTCAACCTAAGTGTATTGCATGTGTAAATCTGGCTTACACCCATTGTATTCGAACATTAGAATCTATCACACCCGATCATCACGTGGTGCTTCGAAACAACTAACCTTTGCAACGGTGCATAGTTAGGGGGAACACTTTTCTTGAAATTTTAGAGAGGGATCATCTTATTTAAGCTACCGTCGTTCTAAGCAAAATAAGATGTAAAACATGATAAACATCACATGCAATCAAATAGTGACATGATATGGCCAATATCATTTTGCTCCTTTTGATCTCCATCTTCGGGGCTCCATGATCATCATTGTCACCGGCATGACACCATGATCTCCATCATCATGATCTCCATCATCGTGTCTTCTTGAAGTTGTCTCGTCATCTATTACTTCTACTACTATGGCTAACGCTTTAGCAATAAAGTAAAGTAATTACATGACGTTTATGTTGACACGCAGGTCATAAATAAATTAAGACAACTCCTATGGCTCCTGCCGGTTGTCATACTCATCGACATGCAAGTCGTGATTCCTATTACAAGAACATGATCAATCTCATACATCACATATATCATTCATCACATCCTTTTGGCCATATCACATCACAAGGCATATGCTGCAAAAACAAGTTAGACGTCCTCTAATTGTTGTTGCAAGTTTTTACGTGGCTGCTATAGGTTTCTAGCAAGAACGTTTCTTACTTACGCCAAAACCACAACGTGATATGCCAATTTCTACTTACCCTTCATAAGGACCCTTTTCATCGAATCTGATCCGACTAAAGTGGGAGAGACAGACACCCGCTAGCCACCTTATGCAACTAGTGCCTGTCAGTCGGTGGAACCAGTCTCACGTAAGAGTACGTGTAAGGTCAGTCCGGGCCGCTTCATCCCACGATTCCGCCGAATCAAGATAAGACTAGTAACGGCAAGCAAATTGACAAAATCGACGCCCACAACAACTTGTGTTCTACTCGTGCATAGAAACTACGCATAGACCTAGCTCATGATGCCACTGTTGGGGAACGTAGCAGAAATTCAAAATTTTCTACGCATCACCAAGATCAATCTATGGAGTAATCTAGCAACGAGGGAAAGGAGATTGCATATACATACCCTTGTAGATCGCTAAGCGGAAGCGTTCAAGTGAATGGGGTTGATGGAGTCGTACTCGTCGTGATCCAAATCACCGATGATCCTAGTGCCGAACGGACGGCACCTCCGTGTTCAACACACGTACAGCCCGGTGACGTCTCCTACGCCTTGATCTAGCAAGGGGAGAAGGAGAGATTGGGGAAGAGTCCATCCAGCAGCAGCACGACGGCGTGGTGGTGGTGGAGGAGCGCGGGACTCCAGCAAGGCTTCGCCAAGCACTACGAGAGACGAGGAGGAAGAGGGGTAGGGCTGCGCCAACATGGAGATTAAATCGTGTATTGGGCTGCCCCTTTGCTCAAGTATATATAGGGGGAGGGGAGGGGCTGCAGCCCCACCTAGGGTTCCCTCCCTAGGGGTGGCGGCAGCCCCCAGATCCCATCTGGGAGGCAGCCAAGGGGGGGAGAGAGGGGGGCGCACCTAGGGTGGGCCTTAGGGCTCATCTGCCCTAGGGTTTGCCCCCTTCCCCTCTTGGAGGCGCCTTGGGCCTTGGTGGGAGGCGCCCCAGCCCACCTAGGGGCTGGTCCCTTCCCACTATTGGCCCATGTAGGCCTCCGGGGCTGGTAGCCCCACCTGGTGGACCCCCAGACCCCTCCGGTGGTCCTGGTACACTACCGGTGATGCCCGGAACACTTCCGGTGGCCAAAACCATACTTCCTATATATTAATCTTTACCTCCGGACCATTCCAGAACTCCTCGTGACGTCCGGGATCTCATCCGGGACTCCGAACAACATTTGGTAACCGCGTACATGCTTTCCCTATGACCCTAGCATCATCGAACCTTAAGTGTGTAGACCCTACGGGTTCGTGAGTCATGCAGACATGGCCGAGACAACTCTCTGGTCAATAACCAACAGCAGGATATGGATACCCATGTTGGCTCCCACATGCTCCACGATGATCTCATCGAATGAACCACAATGGCAAGGACTTAATCAATCCCATATACAATTCCCTTTGTCTAGCGGTACGATACTTGACCGAGATTCGATCGTCGGTATGCCGATACCTTGTTCAATCTCGTTACCGGCAAGTCTCTTTACTCGTTCCATAACACATCATCCCGTGATCAACTCCTTGGTCACATTGTGCACATTATGATGATGTCCTACCGAGTGGGCCCAGAGATACCTCTCCGTTTACACGGAGTGACAAATCCCAGTCTCGATTCGTGCCAACCCAACAGACACTTTCGGAGATACCTGTAGTGTACCTTTATAGCCACCCAGTTACGTTGTGACGTTTGGCACACCCAAAGCACTCCTACGGTATCCGGGAGTTGCACAATCTCATGGTCTAAGGAAATGACACTTGACATTAGAAAAGCTTTAGCATACGAACTACACGATCTTTGTGCTAGGCTTAGGATTGGGTCTTGTCCATCACATCATTCTCCTAATGATGTGATCCCGTTAGCAACGACATCCAATGTCCATGGTTAGGAAACCGTAACCATCTATTGATCAACGATCTAGTCAACTAGAGGCTTACTAGGGACATGGTGTTGTCTATGTATCCACACATGCATCTGAGTTTCCTATCAATACAATTCTAGCATGGATAATAAACGATTATCATGAACAATGAAATATAATAATAACTAATTTATTATTGCCTCTAGGGAATATTTCCAACAAAGATCACCATGACTCTTTTGTAAGGTAGATGATAAAAGTAAAAGATAGGCCCTTCGCAGAGGGAAGCAGAGGTTGTCATGCACTTTTATGGTTGGATGCACAAAATCTTAATGCAAAAGAACGTCACTTTATATTGCCACTTGTGGTATGGACCTTTATTATGCAGTCCGTCGCTTTTATTTCTTCCACATCACAAGCTCGTATAAATCTTATTTTCTCCCACACTAATAAGTCATACATATTTAGAGAGCAATTTTTATTGCTTGCACCGACGACAACTTAGTTGAAGGATCTTACTCGATCCATAGGTAGATATGGTGGACTCTCGTGGCAAAACTGGTTTTAGGGATATTTGGAAGCACAAGTAGTATCTCTACTTGGTGCAAAGAAATTGGCTAGCATGAGAGGGAAAGGCAAGCTCAACATGTTGGATGATCCATGACAATATAATTCATCTCAGATGAAAGAAAACATAACACATTACGTTGTCTTCCTTGTCCAACGTCAACTCTTAGCATGTCATACTTTAATGGGTGCTCACAATCATAAAAGATGTCCAAGATAGTATATTTATATGTGAACCTCTCTTTCTTTATTACTTCCTATTAATTGCAACAATTACCAAAACTATGTTTGTCAACTCTCGTCAGCTTTTATTCATCATACTCTTTATATGTGAAGTCATTACTCTCCATAAGATCCATAAGATCTCTTTATTTCTTTTTATTTCTTTCTCTTTTATTTTATTCCCTCAAGGTCATAGAAAAATAATCAAGCCCTTGACTCAACACTAATCTTTATTATATATAGCTCACGGACTCAATTACATAGAAGGATCATAAAGCAAAACTCACAACTAGATCATACTAAAACTTTATTCTACTAGATCAAGATATTATCAAAAGGATCGAACTAAGAAAAACGGTAAAGATAAAAGTGATGGTGATATGATACGATACCGGGGCACTCCCCCAAGCTTGGCAGTTGCCAAGGGGAATGCCCATACCAGATACTCAGTTCTTCTTTGTTGGTGGAGAGGGTGGAGTTGTTGATGATGTAGGCTTGTCGTCCCTCTTCCAAGGCATAGGCTCACCATCATAGATGGATGATCGAGTCTCCTGAATCCTCAAATCTGCAGCCAAACTCATCCTCTTGAATCTATATTCATACTCACAGTTTTGATTTTGCAGGTCATAGATCTGGGCTTGGAGGTGCTTGATTTTCTCATGAAGCTTGAAGATGGCCTCCCCAATGTCCTTGACGTCCAGCTTGTGCTTGTTGGTGAACTCCGTGATCATAATGTGATTGGAGTTGAGTCCACGCTCCACCATCTCCTGACACTTGAAAACTTGCTGCTCCAATGCCTCGAGCCTTGCCTCTGTGCTTCTGGTCCTCCTTGGTCCCTCAACATCACGGATGTGCAACAACCCCTCATGCGTCTCAATGGTTTGAGGGTGTTGCAGCACCTCCGCAAGGTAGGGGTTGATGACCTTCTCGAAGAACTGGTCCTTGGGGGCACTTGAAGACGACATGACAACCTGGATCTATCAGAAAAACAGCTCGAAATAAAGACAAGATATATTTGCGTGATATGGTGGTCAAAACCTTCGGGAGATTATATAATGAATTTTTACCGACTAAAAAAAGTATCGTGCAAGAAAACGGAGTCCGGAGAGCGCACGAGGTGCCCACGAGGCAGGGAGGTGTGCCCAGGGGGGTAGGGCGCGCCTCCCACCCTCATGGGAGCCTCGTGTCCTTTCCGGTCTGCTTCTTATTTTCCTATTTTTCTAAATATTCCAAAATGGAGAAAAATTGCCATTAGAATTGTTTTGGAGTCGGTTTACTTACCGTACCACATACCTATTCCTTTTCAGAGTCTGAAACATTCTGGAGAGTGTCCCTTATGTATTCCTCCAGGGTTACGGTTCCAATGACATTAGTTTCAACATTTATAGGATTACCTGAGATATAATGTTTGATTCTTTGACCGTTCACCACCCTCGGATTTGTGCCTTCGAAGTTGTTGATTTTTATGGCACCGTAACGATAGACCTCCTCAATAATGTAAGGACCTTCCCATTTAGAGAGAAGTCTACTTGCAAAAAATCTTAAACGAGAGTTGTATAGCAATACATAATCACCTACATTAAACTCACGCTTTTTTATCCTTTTGTCATGCCATCTTTTAACTTTTTCTTTAAATAGTTTGGCATTTTCATAAGCCTGGGTTCTCCATTCATCAAGTGAGCTAATGTCAAATAACCTCTTCTCACTGGCAAGTTTGAAGTCATAGTTGAGCTCTTTAATAGCCCAATATGCCTTATGTTCTAATTCAAGAGGTAAGTGACATGCTTTACCATAAACCATTTTATATGGAGACATAAGCATAGGATTTTTATATGCAGTTCTATAGGCCCATAATGCATCATCAAGTTTCTTGGACCAATTCTTTCTAGATCTATTAACCATCTTTTGCAAAATTAATTTTAGCTCTATGTTACTCAATTCTCTTGACCACTAGACTGTGGGTGATAAGGAGATGCAATCCTATGATTAACGTCATACTTAGCAAGCATTTTACAAAAAAGAACCATGAATAAAATGTGAACCACCATCAGTCATTAAATATCTAGGGACTCCAAACCTCGGGAAAATAACTTCTTTAAGCATCTTAATAGAGGTGTTATGATCAACACTACTAGTTGGAATAGCTTCTACCCACTTAGTAACATAATCAACAGCAACTAAAATATGTGTATACCCATTAGAGGAAGGAAAATATCCCATATAATCAAAGCCCCAAACATCAAATGGTTCAATAACAAGTGAATAATTCATAGGCATTTCTTGATGTCTACTAATATTACCAATTCTTTAACATTCATCACAAGACAAGAAAAACTTACGGGCATCCTTGAAGAGAGTAGGCCAATAAAACCGGATTGCAATACCTTGTGTGCAGTTCTATCTCCAGCATGGTGTCCTCCATAAGCCTCGGAGTGACACTTGCGTAGGATCTGTTCCTGTTCATGCTCAGGTACACAACGTCTAACAATACCATCTATTCCTTCTTTATAAAGATGTGGGTCATCCCAAAAGTAATGTCTCAAATCATAGAAGAACTTTTTCTTTTGTTGGTATGTGAAACTAGGTGGTATAAATTTAGCAACAATATAATTAGCATAATCAGCATACCATGGAGCGGTATAGGAAGCATTTATGACATTTAATTGTTCATCAGGAAAGCTATCATCAATAGGTAGTGAGTCATCAAGAACATTTTCTAACCTAGACAGGTTGTCTGCAACGGGGTTCTCAACTCCCTTTCTATCAATAATATGCAAATCAAATTCTTGTAGAAGGAGAACCCATCTAATAAGTCTAGGTTTAGCATCTTTCTTTTCCATAAGGTATTTAATAGCGACATGATCAGTCTGAATAGTTACTTTAGAATCAACAATATAAGGTTTGAACTTATCACAAGCAAATACAACTGCTAAGAATTCCTTTTCAGTAGTAGCATAATTTCTCTGGGCATTGTCTAGAGTTTTACTAGCATATTGAATAACATTTAATTTCTTATCAACTCTTTGCCCTAGAACAACACCTATAGCATAATCACGAGCATCACACATAATTTCAAAGGGTAAATTCCAATCAGGTGGCTGAACAAAAGGTGCAGAAATCAATGCTTTCTTAAGTATTTCAAATGCTTCTACACAATCATCATCAAAGACAAAAGGAATATATTTTTTGTAATAGATTAGTCAGAGGCCGAGAAATTTTTGAGAAGTCCTTAATGAACCTCCTATAAAAACCGGCGTCACCGAGGAAGCTTCTTATACCTTTAATGTCCTTGGGACATGGCATCTTTTCAATAGCATCAACTTTAGCTTTGTCAACTTCAATACCTCTTTCAGAAATTTTATGCCCCAAGACAATACCTTCATTAACCATAAAGTGGCACTTCTCCCAATTCAAAACGAGATTAGTTTCTTCACATCTCTGCAAAACTCGATCAAGGTTGCTCAAGCAATCATCAAAAGAGGATCCATAAACAGAGAAATCATCCATGAATACCTCACAAATCTTTTCACAAAAGTCAGAGAATATACCCATCATGCATCTTTGAAAGGTAGCATGTACATTACATAAACCAAAAGGTATACGTCTATAAGAAAAAGTACCGAAAGGGCAAGTAAAAGTGGTCTTTGCTTGATCATCAGCTAACACAGGTATTTGAGAGAAACCAGAGTAACCATCTAGAAAGCAAAAATGTGTATGTTTGGATAATCTTTCTAGCATTTGATCAATGAAAGGCAAAGGGTAATGATCTTTTTTAGTATCCTTATTAATTTGCGAAAATCAATTACCATCCTATAACCTATAGTAATTCTTTGCGGAATCAATTCATCTTTATCATTAGGAACAATAGTAATACCTCCCTTCTTAGGGACACAATGAACAGGACTTACCCACTTACTATCAGCAACGGGATAAATTATACCCGCCTCAAGGAGCTTTAGTATTTCCTTTCTTACCACTTCTTTCATCTTAGGGTTTAGCCGTCGTTGGTGATCAATAACTGGTTTGGCGTCTTCCTCCAAGTTTATTTTGTGTTGGCATAGAGTGGGACTAATGCCCTTAAGATCATCAAGAGTATATCCAATAGCAGCATGGTGCTTCTTTAGAGTTTTCAATAATTTCTCTTCCTCCTTCTCTGAAAGGTTAGCACTAATAATAACAGGATATATTTTCTTTTCATCAAGATAAGCATATTTAAGAGTATTAGGTAATGGTTTAAGCTCAAACATGGGATCACCCTTGGGTGGAGGAGGATCTCCTAGGATTTCAACAGGCAAATTGTGTTTCAGAATAGGTCCCTGTTTAAAGAATACTTCATCTATTTCCCTTCTTTCATTCATGAACATATCATTTTCATGGTCTAGCAAATATTGTTCTAATGGATCAGTAGGAGGCACAACAATAGAAGCAAGACCAATAATTTCATCTTTACTAGGAAATTCTTTATCATGGGGTTGTCTACAAAATTTAGCAAAATTAAACTCATGAGGTATATCCCCTAGACCAACAGAAACAATATCCTTATTGCAGTCTATCTTAACATTAACAGTATTTAAGAAGGGTCTACCAAATATAATGGGATAAAAGCTATCTTGTGGGGAACCAAGAACAAGAATAGCAGGATATTTAACCTTCCCACACAAGACTTCAACATCTCTAACAATCTCAATCGGTGAAATAGTATCTCTATTGGCAAGCTTAATTGTAACATCGCTATCTTCTATCTCAGCAGGTGCAATATCATGCATAATTTCTTTGTATAAGGTATGAGGTATTGCACTAGCACTAGCACCCATATCACATAAGCCATGATAACAATGATCCCCTATTTTAACAGAAATAACAAGCATGCCTACAATAGGTCTATGTTTATTTGTAGTATCAGGTTTAGCAATTCTAGCAGTCTCATCACAGAATTAAATAACATGCCCATCAATATTATCGGCCAAGAGATCTTTAACCATAGCAATATTAGGTTCAACTTTAACTTGCTCAGGGGGTTTGTGTGTCCTAATATTACTCTTGTTGACTACAATTGAAGCTTTAGCATGATCCTTAATTCTAACAGGGAAAGGTAGTTTCTCAACATAAGCAGTGGGAACAACAGGATCATCATAAGTGATAGTTTTTTCTTCAACTTTAATAGGTGCAACTACTTTTGTTTCAATGGGAGGATTATATTTAAACCACTTCTCCTTAGGGAGATCAATATGAGTAGCAAAAGATTCATAGAAAGAAGCTACTATCTCAGAGTCAAGTCCATATTTAGTGCTAAATTTACGGAAAACATCGGTATCCATAAAAGATTTAACACAATCAAACTTAGGTGTTATACCTGACTCCTTACCTTCGTCGAGATCCCAATCTTCAGAGTTGCGTTTAATTCTCCCCAATAAATTCCATTTGAATTCAGTAGTCTTCATCATAAAGGAACCAGTACAAGAAGTATCGAGCATGGAGCGATTGTTGTCAGAAAGCCGAGCATAAAAGTTTTGAATAATCATTTCTCTTGAGATCTCATGATTGGGGCATGAATATAACATTGATTTAAGCATCCCCCAAGCTTGAGTGATGCTTTCTCCTTCGTGAGGCCAAAAATTATATATATAATTACGATCACAATGAACAAGATGCATATGATAAAACTTCTGATGGAATTCCAATTTCAACAATTTGTAGTCCCATGATCCCATATCATCACATAGCCTATACCATGTCAATGCATCTCCCTTCAAAGATAAAGGGAAGACCTTCTTCTTGATAATATCATCGGGCATACCTGCAAGCTTAAATAATCCACAAACTTCATCCACATAGATTAAGTGTAAGTCGGGATGTAATGTTCCATATCCTGCAAAAGGATTAGCTAGCAGTTTCTCTATCATACCCGAAGGAATTTCAAAGTAAACATTTTCAGTAGGTTCAGTAGGTTCAGGAGCCACTATTTGCTCTACCGGTCGGGGTGAAGATACCCCGAACAAGCCCCTCAAAGGATTATGTTCCATAGTAACAAGTGACAGTAAATTTCATCACACTATATAATTTTTTCCTTACCAAATTCCACCTACCAAAGGCGCTTCAATCCCCGGCAACGGTGCAAGAAAAGAGTCTTGATGACCCACAAGTATAGGGGGTATATCGTAGTCCTTTCGATAAGTAAGAGTGTCGAACCCAATAAGGAGTAGAAGGAAATGATAAGCGGTTTTCAGCAAGGTATTCTCTGCAAGCACTAAAATTATCGGTAACAGATAGTTTTGTGATAAGGTAATTGGTAACGAGTAACAAGTAACAAGTGTAAATAAAGTGCAGCAAGATGGCCCAATCCTTTTTGTAGCAAAGGACAAGCCTGGACAATTTCTTATAGAAAAAAGCACTCCCGAGGACACATGGGAATTATCGTCAAGCTAGTTTTCATCATGTTCATATGATTTGCGTTCAGTACTTTGATAATTTGATATGTGGGTGGACCGGTGCTTGGGTACCGCCCTTACTTGGACAAGCATCCCACCTATGATTAACCCCTATTGCAAGCATCCACAACTACAACATAAGTATTAAGGTAAACCTAACCATAGCATGAAACATATGGATCCAAATCAGCCCCTTACGAAGCAACGCATAAATTGGGGTTTAAGCTTCTGTCACTCTAGCAACCCATCATCTACTTAATACTTCCCAATGCCTCCCTCTAGGCCCAAACAATGAAGTGTCATGTAGTCAACGTTCACATGACACCACTAGAGGGATGACAACATACATCTCATCAAAATATCGAACGAATACCAAATTCACATGACTACTAATAGCAAGACTTCTCCCATGTCCTCAGGAACAAACATAACTACTCACAAAGCATATTCATGTTCATAATCAGAGGGGTATTAATATGCATAATGGATCTAAACATATGATCTTCCACCAAGTAAACCAACTAGCATCAACTACAAGAAGTAATCAACACTACTAGCAATCCACAGGTACCAATCTGAGGTTTGGATACAAAGATTGGATACAAGAGATGAACTAGGATTTGAGATGAGATGGTGCTGGTGAAGATGTTGATGGAGATTGACCCCCTCCCGATGAGAGGATCGTTGGTGATGACGATGGTGATGATTTCCCCCTCCCAGAGGGAAGTTTCCTCGGCAGAACAGCTCCGCCAGAGCCCTAGATTGGTTCCACCAAGGTTCCGCCTCGTGGCGGCGGAGTCTCGTCCCGAAAGCTTGCTTATGATTTTTTTCTCAATGAAAGACTCCATATAGCAGAAGATGGGCATTGGAGGGCCACTAGGGGGCCCACGAGGCAGGGGGCGTGCCCCCACCCTCGTGGCCAGGGTGTGGCCCCCCTCTGGAACTTCTTGCACTCAATATTTTTTATATATTCTGGAAATAGCTTCCGTGAAGTTTCAGCACTTTTGGAGCTGTGCAGAATAGGTCTCTAATATTTGCTCCTTTTCCAGTCCAGAATCCCAGCTGCCGGCATTCTCCCTCTTCATGTAAACCTTGTAAAATAAGAGAGAATAGGCATAAGTATTGTGACATAATGTGTAATAACAACCCATAATGCAATAAATATCGATATAAAAGCATGATGCAAAATGGATGTATCAAGGGGCTGCTAGGGTAGGTTGCGCGCCCCCTCCCCCTCTGGTCCGAATTGGACTAGGAAGGGGGGGGGGCGCCCCCTTTCCTTCTCCCTATTTCCTCCTTCCTTCTCCTTCTCCTACTACATGGAAAGGGGGGAATCCTACTCCCGGTGGGAGTAGGACTCCCCATGGGGCGCACCATAGGAGGGTCGGCTCTCCCCCTCCTCCACTCCTTTATATACGGGGATGGGGGGCACCCCATAGGCACACAAGTTGATCATTGATCTTTAGCCGTGTGCGGTGCCCCCCTCCACCATAATCCACCTTGATAATATCGTAGCGGTGCTTAAGTGAAGCCCTGTTCCGGTAGCAACATCATCACCGTCATCACGCCGTCGTGCTGACGAATCTCTCCCTCGAAGCTCTACTAGATCATGAGTTTGCGGGAAGTCACCGAGCCGAATGTGTGCAGATCGTGGAGGTGTCGTATCTTTGGTACTAGATCGGTCGGTCGTGAAGACGTACGGCTACATCAACCGCGTTGTCATAACGCTTCCGCTTACGGTCTACGAGGGTACGTAGACGATACTCTCCCCTCTCGTTGCTATGCATCACCATGATCTTGCGTGTGCGTAGGCATTTTTTTAAATTACTGCGTTTGCCAACAGTGGCATCCGAGCCAAGTTTATGCGTAGATGTTATATGCACGAGTAGAACACAAAGGAGTTGTGGGTGTGGGTATATACATATTGCTTGCCGTCACTAGTTGATTCTTGATTCAGCGGCATTGTTGGATGAAGCGGCCCAGATCGACATTACGCGTACGCTTACGCGAGACTGGTTCTACCGACATGCTTCACACACAGGTGGCTAATGGGTGTCTTTTTCTCCAGCTTTAGTTGAATCGGATTCAATGAACATGGTTCTTTCTGAAGATCAAAAAGCAATCACTATACCACATTGTGGTTTTTGATGCGTAGGTAAGAATGGTTCTTGCTCAGCTCGTAGCAGCCACGTGAAACTTGCAAACAACAAAGTAGAGGACGTCTAACTTGTTTTTGCAGGGCATGTTGTGATGTGATATGGTCAAGACATGATGCTAAATTTTATTGTATGAGATGATCATGTTTTGTAAGACAGTTATCGGCAACTGGCAGGAGCCACATGGTTGTCGCTTTATTGTATGAAATGCAATCGCCATGTAATTGCTTTACTTTATCACTAAGCGGTAGCAATAGTCGTACAAGCAATAGTTGGCGAGACGAGAATGATGCTTCGATGGAGATCAAGGTGTCCAGCCGGTGACGATGGTGATCATGATGGTGCTTTGGAGATGGAGATTGATAACCCACAAGTATAGGGGATCGCAACAGTTTTTGATAAGTAAGAGTGTCGAACCCAACGAGGAGCTAAAGGTAGAACAAATATTCCCTCAAGTTCTATCGACCACCGATACAACTCTACGCACGCTTGACGTTCGCTTTACCTAGAACAAGTATGAAGCTAGAAGTACTTTGTAGGCGTTGTTGGATAGGTTTGCAAGATAATAAAGATTACGTAAATAAAAAGTAGGGGCCATTTAAGTAAAGACACAATAAAGTAAATATAGTGAGTGTGGAAAGTGGTGGTAGGAGTTGCGAAATTGCCCCTAAGCAATTGACCACTTTACTAGACCGATAGCAAGTATTATGTGGGAGAGGCCACTGCTAGCATGTCATCCCTGACTTGGAATTCTATGCACTTATGATTGGAACTATTAGCAAGCGTCCGCAACTACTAATGTTCGTTAAGGTAAAACCCAACCATAGCATTAAGATATATTGGTCCCCCTTCAATCCCGTATGCATCAATTTCTATGCTAGGTTGAAGCTTCTATCACTCTCGCCCTCCAATACATAGTCCTATCAACATACAACTAACCCTAGGGTGTGATCCATGCGCGCGCTTATATGATGGGCACCAAAGGACAGCAACATAACCACAAGCAAATTAAATCAATCATAGCAATTCATCAACCACCGATAGGACAACAAAAATCTACTCAGACATCATAGGATGGCAACACATCATAGGATAATAATATGAAGCATAAAGCACCATGTTCAAGTAGAGGGTACATCGGGTTGCGGGAGAGCGGACCGCTGTAGATAGAGGGGGGAAGGTGATGGAGATGTTGGTGAAGATGGCTGAGGTGTTGGCGTAGATCGCGGTGATGATGATGATGGCCACGGCAGCGCTCCGGCGCCATCGGAAGAGAAGGGGAGAGGGGGCCCCTTCGTCTTCTTCTTCCTTGACCTCCTCCCTAGATGGGAGAAGGGTTTCCCCTCTGGTCCTTGGACTCCATGGCATGGGAGGGGCAAGAGCCCCTCCGAGATTGGATCTGTCTCTCTCTGTTTCTGTGTTCTGTTCTGCTGCCCTTTCACCATTTAATATATATATGGAGATCCGTAACTCCGATTGGACCGAAACCTTTGCCATGATTTTTTACCAAAAAATAGCTTTCTTGGGGACGAAGAAGGGCATCAACCACCTTACGGGTGGACCACGAGGGTCAGGGGCGTGCCCAGGGGGGTGGGGCGCACCCCCTACCTCATGCCCACCTCGGACACCGTTTCGCATTGATGTTTCTCCTAGATTTTCCAAATATTCCAAAAATAAGCTCCGTCCGTTTTTATCCTGTTTGGACTCCGTTTGATATGGATATTCCGCGAAACATAAAACATGCAACAAATAGGAACTGGCACTGGGCACTGGATCAATATGTTAGTCCCAAAAATAATATAAAAAGTTGCCAAAAGTATATGAAAGTTGTAGAATATTGGCATGGAACAATAAAAAATTATAGATACGACAGAGACGTATCAGCATCCCCAAGCTTAATTCCTGCTCGTCCTCAAGTAGGTAAATGATAAAAATAATAATTTTTGATGTGGAATGCTACCTAGCATAATCTTGATCACATATTTAATCATGGCATGAATATTAAGACACGAGTGATTCAAAGCAATAGTCTATCATTTGACATAAAAACAATAATACTTCAAGTCCACTAATAAAGCAATCATGTCTTTTCAAAATAACAAGGCCAAAGAAAGTTATCCCTACAAAATCATATATTCTGGCTATGCTCCATCTTCACCACACAAAATATTCACATCATGCACAACCCCAATGACAAGCCGGGCAATTGGTTCATACTTTTTAACGCGCTTTAGCATTTTCAACCCTCACGCAATACATGAGCATGAGCCATGGATATAGCACTATAGGTGGAATAGAATGGTGGTTGTGGAGAAGACAAAAAGGAGAAGATAGTCTCACATCAACTAGGCGTATCAACGGGCTATGGAGATGCCCATCAATAGATATCAATGTGAGTGAGTAGGGATTTCCATGCAACAGATGCACTAGATCTATAAGTATATGAAAGCTCAAACTGAAACTAAGTGGGTGTGCATCCAACTTGCTTGCTCATGAAGACCTAGGGCATTTGAGGAAGCCCATCGTTGGAATATACAAGCCAAGTTCTATAATGAAAATTCCCACTAGTATATGAAAGTGATAACTCAAGAAACTTTCTATATGAAGAACATGGTGCTACTTTGAAGCACAAGTGTGGAAAAAGGATAGTAACATTGTCCCTTCTCTGTTTTTCTCTCATTTTTTTGGGCCTTCCTTTTTATGGCCTTTCTCTTTTTTTTGTCCGGAGTCTCATCCCGACTTGTGGGGGAATCATAGTCTCCATCATCCTTTCCTCACTGGGACAATGCTCTAATAATGATGATCATCACACTTTTATTTACTTACAACTCAATATTACAACTCGATATCTAGAACAAAGATATGACTCTATATGAATGGCTCCGGTGGTGTACCGGGATGTGCAATGATCTAGCGTAGCAATGGCATCAAAAAACAGATAAGCCATGAAAACATCATGCTAGCTATCTTACGATCATGCAAAGCAATATGAAAATGAGTGCTCAAGTCATGTATATGATGATGATGGAAGTTGCATGGCAATAGATCTCGGAATGGCTATGGAAATGCCATAATAGGTAGGTATGGTGGCTGTTTTGAGGAAGATATAAGGAGGGTTTAAGGTACCGGCGAAAGTTGCGCGATTCTAGAGAGGCTAGCAATGATGGAAGGGTGAGAGTGCGTATAATCCATGGACTCAACATTAGTCATAAAGAACTCACATACTTATTGCAAAAGTTTATTAGCCCTCGAAGCAAAGTACTGCTACGCATGCCCCTAGGGGGATAGATTGGTAGGAAAAGACCATCGCTCGTCCCCGACCGCCACTCATAAGGAAGACAATCAATAAATACCTCATGCTCCGACTTCGTTACATAACGGTTCACCATACGTGCATGCTACGGGAATCACAAACCTCAAGAAAAGTATTTCTATTAATCCACAACTACCCACTAGCATGACTCTAATATCACCATCTTTATATCGCAAAACTATTGCAAGGAATCAAACATATCATATTCAGTGATCTACAAGTTTTATGTAGGATTTTATGACTAACGATGTGAATGACCAGTTCATGTAATCTCTCTAAATAGATATAAGTGAAGCAAGAGAGTTTAATTCTTTCTACAAAAGATATGACCACGCTCTAGCAAATATAAGTGAAGCAAAAGAGCATTCTACAAATGGTGGTTTTCTATGTAAAGGGAAACAGGCAATCCAAACTTCAAATGATATAAGTGAAGCACATGAAGCATTCTATAAAGCCATACTCAAAAGATATAAGTGAAGTGCATAGAGCATTCTATAAATTAACCAAGTACTATCTCATACCAGCATGGTCCATAAAAGAAAAATGAAAACTAAATGCAAAAGACGCTCCAAGATTGCACATATCGCATGAGCGAAACGAATCTGAAAACATACCGATACTTGTTGAAGAAAGAGGGGATGCCTTCCGGGGCATCCCCAAGCTTAGACGCTTGAGTCTCATTGAATATTTACTTGGGGTGCCTCGGGCATCCCCAAGCTTGAGCTCTTGTCTCTCTTCCTTCTTCTCACATCGAGACCTTCTCGATCATCGAACACTTCATCCACACAAAACTTTAACAGAAAACTCGGTAAGATCCGTTAGTATAATAAAGCAAATCACTACTCTAAGTACTGTTGCAAACCAATTCATATTTTGTTTTTGCATTGTGTCTAGTGTAATATAACTTTTTCATGGCTTAATCCACTAATATAAACTTATAGTTTCATCAAAACAAGCAAACTATGCATCAAAAACAGAATCTGTCTAAAACAGAACAGTCTGTAATAATATGAACATTCACCATACTTCTGATACTTGAAAATTTCTAACAAAATTAGGAAAAATAAAAAATTTGTATAGAAATACAGTGCAGAAAGAATCAGAACCATTTGACTTTCCAGCTAAAGATGTAAAATCGCGCACTACAGCCAAAGTTTCTGTCCTGCACCGTACAAACCAACAAGCAAAGTAAACATCCTAAAGGAAAACCTTGGTACATTATTTTTATAATACAATGGAATTTTACAAGGGGACAATTATTTTTGTTGAAAAGTTTCTGTAATCAAGATTCACAAAGTTGCCGTGAGCATGAACAAAGTTCAAGGAGCTCTCCCACTTCAAGAATGCTTGTCTTTCTCACTTTCACTTTCCTTTTTGAAAAAGTTTTGGGTTCCCCTCTTTATTTTTTTGTTTCTAAACTATATGAAAGCACTCAACAGAAATAAATGACTCTCTAAAACTTCCGGGTTGTCTCCCTGGCAGCGCTTTCTTTAAAGCCATTAAGCTAGGCATATAGTGCTCAAGTAATGGATCCACCCGGATCCCAAGGTATATCAAAGCCAATTTTAATTAACAATGATTTGTAATTTAGTAGTGAGCACAAAGTAACATATATCATGCAACAAAGAAGTCTAACTCTCTTCCTATGCATCGGCATGTCATAAAAGAACAATTCATGCACACAAAGTAAAGGCCAATGCATAGTATAAACAGTTTCTTGCAATTTTATCGTATTGGAAACATAGAGAGGTGGAGATATAGTTCCTCTCTCATAATAATTGCAAGTAGGAGCAGCAAGCACATGCATATTATATTCATCAAAATCATCATGTGTAATAGTAAGACGCAACCGATCAATATAATCCTTAATAAGTGCAAACTTCTCCGATATAGTGTAGTCGGGAGAATTCAAAAAGATAATAGGACTATAATGCGTGGGTGCAATAGCAACAATTTCATGTTTAACATAAGGAAGTATAGCAAGTTCATCTCCATAAGCATAATTCATATTGGCATCTTGGCCACAAGCATAGCAAGCATCATCAAAAAGGGATATTTCAAGAGAATCAACGGGATCATAACAATCATCATAGCAATCATCCTTCGGTAAGCACAAAGGGAAATTAAACAATGTATGAGTTGAAGAGTTACTCTCATTAGAAGGTGGGCACGGGTAGGTAATTCGCTCTTCCTCCTTTTGTTCTTCGCTCTCCTCCTCATCTTTTTCATCCAGTGAGCTCACAGTTTTATCAATTTCTTCTTCCATAGACTCCTGCAAAATATTAGTCTCTTCTTGGACAGTGGAGTAGTCCTCAATATATGGTTCAACATAGGCATTAGAAACATAATTATCATAGCAATATTTAAGTATGGCAAAATTTTCAGATTTGTAAAGAGTACCATCATACTTTTCAATCAAAGAAGCAATTTCGTAAGCACCCCTAAAAGCAACCAATTCTTCAATTTGTTGAACATCATAGTAACTATAAACACCTTTAGCATACGAAGATACGATTCCATTATCACTAAACTCACATTGATAGGGAAGGTGTTTCTTAGGGTTTTCAGAACAACAAGTAAAATCATATATTTCACATAAATTCCAAGCATAGCATTGCAAATGATGAATTTGACCCAGTAAAAGTTTCCGTTTTTCAGATATACGGTGTCGCACATAACAAGCATGCTCATCTAAAGATTTTCCCTCAACTAAGCTAGTTGGGGTTTCAGCACGAGCACATAGGGATTGAAGATGATCCAAGTAATAAGCTTTAGGAGTGTGATAGATTTTGAGTGGTTCTTCAACCATTGGATCAGTAGGTACAACTAATTTTGTTGGTATTTTGCGTTTCCTACCCATAACTAAAGATAGAAAACAACTAAGAACAGCAAATAAAAATTACTTAGTGATAAAGCAAACAAGCACACACGAGAATATTTAGGTCTTGATAACCCACAAGTATAGGGGATCACAACAGTTTTTGATAAGTAAGAGTGTCAAACCCAATGAGGAGCTAAAGGTAGAACAAATATTCCCTCAAGTTCTATCGACCACCGATACAACTCTACGCACGCTTGACGTTCGCTTTACCTAGAACAAGTATGAAGCTAGAAGTACTTTGTAGGTGTTGTTGGATAGGTTTGCAAGATAATAAAGATTACGTGAATAAAAAGTAGGGGCCATTTTAGTAAAGACACAATAAAGTAAATATAGAGAGTGTGGAAAAGTGGTGGTAGGAGTTGCGAAATTGCCCCTAAGCAATTGACTACTTTACTAGACCGATAGCAAGTATTATGTGGGAGAGGCCACTGCTAGCATGTCATCCCTGACTTAGAATTCTATGCACTTATGATTGGAACTATTAGCAAGCATCCACAACTACTAACGTTCATTAAGGTAAAACCCAACCATAGCATTAAGATATATTGGTCCCCCTTCAATCCCGTATGCATCAATTTCTATGCTAGGTTGAAGCTTCTGTCATTCTTGCCCTCCAATACATAGTCCTATCAACATACAACTAACCCTAGGGTGTGATCCACGCGCGCGCTCATATGATGGGCACCAAAGGACAACAACATAACCACAAGCAAATTAAATCAATCATAGCAATTCAGCAATCACCGATAGGACAACAAAAATCTACTCAGACATCATAGGATGGCAACACATCATTGGATAATAATATCAAGCATAAAGCATCATGTTCAAGTAAAGGGTACAACGGGTTGTGGGAGAGTGGACCACTGTAGATAGAGGGGGGAAGGTGATGGAGATGTTGGTGAAGATGGCAGAGGTGTTGGTGTAGATCGCGGTGATGATGATGATGGCCACGACAGCATTCTGGCGCCACCGGAAGAGAAGGGGAGAGGGGGCCCCTTCGTCTTCTTCTTCCTTGACCTCCTCCCTAGATGGGAGAAGGGTTTCCCCTCTGGTCCTTGGCCTCCATGGCATGGGAGGGGCGAGAGCCCCTCCGAGATTGGATCTGTCTCTCTGTCTCTCTCTGTTTCTGCGTTCTGTTCTGCTGCCCTTTCACTGTTTCGTATATATATGGAGATCCGTAACTCCGATTGGACCGAAACCTTCACCGTGATTTTTAACCAAAAATTAGCTTTCTTGCGGCCGAAGAAGGGCATCAACAACCTTACGGGTGGACCATGAGGGTCAGGAGCGCACCCAGGGGGTGGGGCGCGCCCCCTACCTCGTGCCCACCTCGGACACCGTTTCACATTGACCTTTCTCCCAAATTTTCCAAATATTCCAAAAATAAGCTCTATCCGTTTTTATCCTGTTTGGACTCTGTTTGATATGGATATTATGCGAAACATAAAACATGCAACAAACAGGAACTAGCACTAGATCAACATGTTAGTCCCAAAAATAATATTAAGAGTCGCCAAAAGTATATGAAAGTCGTAGAATATTGGCATGGAACAATCAAAAATTATAGATACGACGGAGATGTATCAGAGATCAAAGGCACAAGATGATGATGAACATGTCATATCACTTATATTGATTGCATGTGATGTTTATCCTTTATGCATCTTATTTTGCTTAGTTCGTCAGTAGCATCATAAGATGATCTCTCACTAAATTTCAAGGTGTAAGTGTTCTCCCTGAGTATGCACCGTCGCTATAGTTCGTCGTGCCGAGACACCACATGATGATCGGGTGTGATAAGCTCTACGTTCACAAACAACGGGTGCAAGCCAGTTTTGCACACGCGGAATACTCGGGTTAAACTTGACAAGCCTAGCATATGCAGATATGGCCTCGGAACACTGGAGACCGAAAGGTCGAGCGTGAATCATATAGTAGATATGATCAACATAGTGATGTTCACCATTGAAAACTACTCCATCTCACGTGATGATCGGACATGGTTTAGTTGATATGGATCACGTGATCACTTAGATGATTAGAGAGATGTCTATCTAAGTGGGACTTCTTAAGTAATTTGATTAATTGAACTTTAATTTATCATGAACTTAGTACCTGATAGTATTTTGCATGTTTATGTCATTGTAGATAGATGGCCTGTGCTATTGTTCCGTTGAATTTTAATGCGTTCCTAGAGAAAGCTAAGTTGAAAGATGATGGTAGCAACTACATGGACTGGGTCCATAACTTGAGGATTATCCTCATTGCTGCACAGAAGAATTACGTCCTGGAAGCACCGCTAGGTGACAAACCCGCTGCAGGAGCAACACAAGATGTTATGAACACCAGGCAGAGCAAAGCTGATGACTACTCGATAGTTCAGTGTGCCATGCTTTACGGCTTAGAACCGGGACTTCAATGGCGTTTTGAACGTCATGGAGCATATGAGATGTTCCAGGAGTTGAAGTTAATATTTCAAGAAAATGCCCGGATTGAGAGATATGAAGTCTCCAATAAGTTCTATAGCTGCAAGATGGAGGAGAATAGTTCTGTCGGTGAACATATACTCAGAATGTCTGGGTACCACAACCACTTGACTCAACTGGGAGTTAATCTTCTTGATGATAGTGTCATTGACAGAGTTCTTCAATCACTACCACCAAGCTACAAAAGCTTCGTGATGAACTATAATATGCAAGGGATGGATAAGACGATTCCTGAGCTCTTCGCAATGCTAAAGGTTGCGGAGGTAGAAATCAAGAAAGAGCATCAAGTGTTGATGGTCAACAAGACCACCAGTTTCAAGAAAAAGGGTAAAGGGAAGAAGGGGAACTTCAAAAAGAACAGCAAGCCAGTTGCTTCTCAAGTGAAGAAACCCAAGTCTGGACCTAAGCCTGAGACTGAGTGCTTCTACTGCAAAGGAACTGGTCACTGGAAGCGGAACTGCCCCAAGTATTTGGCGGAGAAGAAGGATGGCAAAGTGAAAGGTATATTTGATATACATGTTATTTATGTGTACCTTACTAATGCTCGTAGTAGTGCCTGGGTATTTGATACTGGTTCAGTTGCTAACATTTGCAACTCGAAACAGGGGCTACGGATTAAGCGAGGATTGGCTAAGGACAAGGTGACGATGCACGTGGGAAATGGTTCCAAAGTTGATGTGATCACCGTCGGCACGCTACCTCTACATCTACCTTCGGGATTAGTTTTAGACCTAAATAATTGTTATTTGGTGCCAGCATTGAGCATGAACATTATATCTGGATCTTGTTTGATGCGAGACAGTTATTCATTTAAATCAGAGAATAATGGTTGTTCTATTTATATGAGTAATATCTTTTATGGTCATGCACCCTTGATGAGTGGTCTATTTTTACTAAATCTTGATAGTAGTGATACACATGTTCATAGTATTGAAGCCAAAAGATGCAGAGTTGATAATGATAGTGCAACTTATTTGTGGCACTGCCGTTTAGGATATATTGGTGTAAAGCGCATGAAGAAACCCCATTCTGATGGACTTCTGGAATCACTTGATTATGAATCAATTGGTACATGCGAACCATGCCTCGTGGGTAAGATGACTAAAACTCCATTCTCCGGAACAATGGAGCGAGCAACAGAGTTATTGGAAATCATACATACTGATGTATGTGGTCCAATGAACATTGAAGCTCGCGGCGGATATCATTATTATCTCACCTTCACATATGATTTGAGCAGATATGGGTATATCTACTTGATGAAACATAAGTCTGAAACATTTGAAAAGTTCAAAGAATTTCAGAGTGAAGTGGAAAATCATCATAACAAGAACATCAAGTTTCTACGATCTGATCGTGGAGGTGAATATTTGAGTTATGAGTTTGGACTTCATTTGAAACAATGCAGAATAGTTTCGCAACTCACGCCACCTGGAACACCATAGCGTAATGCTATGTCCGAACGTCTGATACGTCTCCAATGTATCTATAATTTTTGATTGCTCCATGCTACTTTATCTACTGTTTTAGGCAATATTGGGCTTTATTATCCACTTTTATATTACTTATGGGACTAACCTATTAACCGGAGGCCCAGCCCAGATTTGCTGTTTTATGCCTATTTCAGTGTTTCGAGGAAAAGGAATATCAGACGGAGTCAAAACGGAACGAAATCAACTGGAGAAGTTATTTTTGGAAGGAAACCCACCTGATGGACTTGGACCCCACGTCAGAAGATACGGGAGGTGCTCACGAGGGTGGGGGACGCGCCCTCCCCCCTGGGCGCGCCCCCTGCCTCGTGGGGCCCTCGTAGCTCCACCGACGTTCTCCCTCCACCCATATATACCTACGTATCCTAAAACTTCCAGAACAGAAGATAGATCGGGAGTTCCGCCGCCGCTAGCCTCCAGAACCACCAAAAACCAATCGGGACCCCTTTCCGGTACCCTGCCGGAGGGGGGATCCATCACCGGTGGCCATCTTCATCATCCCGGCGCTCTCCATGACGAGGAGGGAGTAGTTTTCCCTCGGGGCTGAGGGTATGTACCAGTAGCTATGTGTTTGATCTCTCTCTCTCTCTCTCTCTCTCTCTCTCTCTCTCTCTCTCTCTCTCTCTCTCGTGTTCTCTCTCGTGTTCCTCTATGGCACGATCTTCATGTATCCCGAGCTTTGCTATTGTAGTTGGATCTTATGTTTCTTCTCCCCCTCTACTCTCTTGTGATGAATTGAGTTTCCCCTTTGAAGTTATCTTATCGGGTTGAGTCTTTTATGAACACTTGATGTATGTCTTGCCGTGCTTATCTGTGGTGACAATGGGATATCACGTGCTTATCGGATTGAGTCTTTTATCAACTTGCGGGTTCCGCCCATGAACCTATGCATAGGGGTTGGCACACGTTCTTGATTCTCCGGTAGAAACTTTGGGGCACTATTTGAAGTACTTTTATGTTGGTTGGATAAATCTGAGATTGTGTGATGCATATCGTATAATCATGCCCACGGATACTTGAGGTGACAATGGAGTATCTAGGTGACATTAGGGTTTTGGTTGATTTGTATCTTAAGGTGTTATTCTAGTAAAAACTCCAGGGTTGTTTGTGGCACTTACAGGAATAGCCCAACGAATTGATTTGAAAGAATAACTTTGAGGTGGTTTCGTACCCTACCATAAGCTCTACGTTTGTTCTACGCTATTAGTGGCTTCGGAGTGACTCTTTGTTGCATGTTGAGGGCTCATTATATGATCTATCTATGTTATTATTGTTGAGAGAACTTGCAGTAGTGAAAGTATGAACCCTAGGCCTTGTTTCCTATCATTGCAATACCGTTTACGCTCACTTATACCACTCGCTACCTTGCTGTTTTTATATTTTCAGTTTACAAAAAACCTATATCTACTATCTATTTTGCACTTGTATCACCATCTCTTCGCCGAATTAGTGCACCTATACAATTTACCATTGTATTGGGTGTGTTGGGGACACAAGAGACTCTTTGTTATTTGGTTGCAGGGTTGCTTGAGAGAGACCATCTTCATCCTACGCCTCCTACGGATTGATAAACCTTAGGTCATCCACTTGAGGGAAATTTGCTACTGTCCTACAAACCTGTGCACTTGCAGGCCCAACAACGTCTACAAGAAGAAGGTTGCGTAGTAGACATCAAGCTCTTTTCTGGCGCCGTTGTCGGGGAGGTTAGCGCTTGAAGGTATATTTTTAGATCTTGCAATCAAGTCTTTTAGTTTCTTGTCTTATCACTAGTTTAGTTTATAAAAGAAAACTACAAAAAAATGGAATTGAGTTTGTCTCATACGCTTCATCTTTTTAATATCTTTCGTGAATATGATGGAAATGATAATTGTGCTCAAGTGCTAGAAGAAGAGATCTCTAAAATGTTTGGCACTAAATATTTGAATGATGAGCATGATTGCAATGTTGTTAGTATGAATTCCTTGAATATCCATGATGCTAATGATATGCAAAGCCACAAGCTTGGGGAAGCTATGTTTGATGAAGATGATATTTTTTGTCCCCCAAGCTTTGATGAGCAAATTTACTATGATGAAAGAATGCGTCCTATCTATGATGATTATTGTGATGACACATATGCTATAAAGAATAATGATAACCATGAAACTTGTCATCTTGATCTTAATTTTCAATCACATGATAGCTATTTTGTTGAGTTTGCTCCCACTATTATTCATGAGAAGAATTTTGCTTATGTGGAGAGTAGTAAATTTTATATGCTTGTAGATCATGAAAAGAATGCTTTAGGTGCTGGTTATATTTTTGAATTCATTCGTGATGCTACTGGAAATTATTATGAGGGAGGAACATATGCTTGTCGGAATTGCAATAATATCAAGTTTCCTCTCTATGTGCTTAAAGTTTTGAAGTTATGCTTGTTTTACCTTCCTATGCAAGTTGATTCTTGTTCCCACAAGTTGTTTGCTCACAAAATCCCTATGCATAGGAAGTGGGTTAGACTTAAATGTGCTATTCATATTCTTCTTGATGCTCTATTTATGTTTCAATTCTTATCCTTTATGTGAGCATCATTGAAATCATCATGCCTAGCTAGGGGCGTTAAACGATAGCGCTTGTTGGGAGGCAACCCAACTTTATTTTTGTTCCTTGCTTTTTGTTCCTGTTTAGTAATAAATAATTCATCTAGCCTCTGTTTAGATGTGGTTTTATGATTTTAATTAGTGTTTGTGCCAAGTAGAACCTTTGGGAAGACCTGGGGAAAGTCTTGTTGATCATGCTGTAAAAAACAGAAACTTTAGTGCTCACGAGAATTGCTGCCATTTTTATTTGGAGAGTGCTATTTAGTTAATTCTTTTTGAAGATGATTAATAGATAAATTCCTCAGGTCCAGAAATTTATTTGAGAATTTTATGTGCTCCATAAGTATACGTTTGATTCAGATTACTACAGACTGTTCTGTTTTTGACAGATTCTGTTTTTCATGTGTTGTTTAGTTATTTTGATGAATCTATGCCTAGTAAAATAGTTTATAAACCATAGAGAAGTTGGAATATAGTAGGTTTAATACCAATATAAATAAAGAACGAGTTCATTACAGTACCTTGAAGTGGTGGTTTATTTTCTTATACTAACGGAGCTTACGAGTTTTCTGTTAAGTTTTGTGTTGTGAAGTTTTCAAGTTTTGGGTAAGGATTCGATGGACTATGGAATAAGGAGTGGCAAGAGCCTAAGCTTGGGGATGCCCGAGGCACCCCAAGGTAATATTCAAGGATAGCCAAGAGCCTAAGCTTGGGGATGCCCCGGAAGGCATCCCCTCTTTTGTCCACTTCCATCGGTAATTTACTTGGAGCTATATTTTTATTTACCACATGATATGTGTTTTGCTTGGAGCGTCTTGTATTATTTGTGTCTTTGCTTGTTAGTCTACCACAATCATCCTTGCTGTACACACCTTTTGAGATAGCCATGTATGAATTGAAATTTGTTAGAATACTCTATGTGCTTCACTTATATCTTTTGAGCTTGATAGTTTACTCTATGTGCTTCACTTATATCTTTTTGAGCGTGATAATTTTTGCTCTAGTGCTTCACTTAGATCTTTTAGAGCACGGTGGTGGTTTGTTTTAAAGAAACTTGATCTCTCATGCTTCACTTAGATTACTTTGAGAGTCGTTAATAGCATGGTAATTTGCTTAATGTTAATATACTTGGTATTCAAGATATGTGAAACTTTCTTTTTAGTGGGTTGAATACTAAGATAAGTTTGATGCTTGATAATTGTTTTGAGATATGGAGGTGATAATATCATAGTCGTGCTAGTTGACTAGTTGTGAATTTGAGAAATACTTGTGTTGAAGTTAGCAAGTCCCGTAGCATGCACGTATGGTTAAAGTTGTGTAACAAATTTGAAGCATGAAGTGTACCTGGCTTGTGCATCCTTATGAGTGGCGGTCGGGGACGAGCGATGGTCTTTTCCTACCAATCTATCCCCCTAGGAGCATGTGCGTAGTACTTGATTTTTGATGACTTCTAAATTTTTGCAATAAGTATATGAGTTCTTTTGACTAATGTTGAGTCCATGGATTATACGCACTTTTACCTTTCCGCCATTTGCTAGCCTCTTTGGTACCGTGCATTGCCCTTTCTCACATTGAGAGTTGGTGCAAACTTCGCTGGTGCATCCAAACCCCGTGATATGATACGCTCTTTCACACATAAACCTCCCTATATCTTCCTCAAAACAGCCACCATACCTACCTATCATGGCATTTCCATAGCCATTCCGAGATATATTGCCATGCAACTTCCATCATCATCATCATCATGACATGCTTTACTTTTGTCATATTGCCATTGCATGATCTTGTAGTTGACATCGTATTTGTGGCAAAGCCACCATGCATTATTTTTCATACATGTCACTCTTGATTCATTGCACCATCCCGGTACACCGCCGGAGGCATTCATATAGAGTCATATCTTGTTCTAGTATCGACTTGTAATCATTATGTTGTAATCAATATAAGTGTGATGATCATCATTATTAGAGCATTGCCCAATAAAAAAAAGAGAGAAAGGCCAAAAAGAAAAAAAAGAAAGGCCCAAAAAAGAAGGAGAAAATAAAAAGGGCAATGCTACTATCTCTTTTTCCACACTTGTGCTTCAAAGTAGCACCTTGTTTTTCATGTAGTGAGTCTCATATATTGTGCTTCAAAGTAGCACCATGATTTTCATATAGTGAGTCTCATAAGTTGTCTTGTTCATACTAGTGGGAATTTTGTTGGAAATATGCCCTAGAGGCAATAATAAAAGTATTATTATTATATTTCCTTGTTCATGATAATTGTCTTTTATTCATGCTATAACTGTATTATCCGGAAATCGTAATACACGTGTGAATACATAGACCACAATATGTCCCTAGTGAGCCTCTAGTTGACTAGCTCGTTGTGATCAACAGATAGTCATGGTTTCCTGGCTATGGACATTGGATGTCGTTGATAACGGGATCACATCATTAGGAGAATGATGTGATGGACAAGACCCAATCCTAAGACTAGCACAAAAGATCGTGTAGTTCATTTGCTAGAGCTTTGCCAATGTCAAGTATCTCTTCCTTTGACCATGAGATCGTGTAACTCCTGGATACCGTAGGAGTGCTTTGGGTGTATCAAATGTCACAACGTAACTGGGTGACTATAAAGGTGCACTACAGGTATCTCCGAAAGTATCTATTGTTTTATGCGGATCGAGACTGGGATTTGTCACTCCGTGTAAACGGAGAGGTATCTCTGGGCCCACTCGGTAGTACATCATCATATGCGCAATGTGACCAAGGAGTTGATCACGGGATGATGTGTTACGGAACGAGTAAAGTGACTTGCCGGTAACGAGATTGAACAAGGTATTGGATACCGACGATCGAATCTCGGGCAAGTAAAATACCGCTAGACAAAGGGAATAGTATACGGGATTGATTAAGTCCTTGACATCGTGGTTCATCCGATGAGATCATCGTGGAACATGTGGGAGCCATCATGGGTATCCAGATCCCGCTGTTGGTTATTGACCGGAGAACGTCTCGGTCATGTCTACATGTCTCCGGAACCCGTAGGGTCTACACACTTAAGGTTCGATGACGCTAGGGTTATAAAGGAAGCTTGTATGTGGTAACCGAATGTTGTTCGGAGTCCCGGATGAGATCCCGGACGTCATGAGGAGTTCCGGGATGGTCCGGAGGTAAAGATTTATATATGGGAAGTCCTGTTTTGGTCACCGGAAAAGTTTCGGGCGATATCGGTAATGTACCGGGACCACCGGGAGGGTCCCGGGGTCCACCAAGTGGGGCCACCTGCCCCAGAAGGTTGCGTGGGCCAAGTGTGGGAGGGGACCAGCCCCTAGGAGGGCTGTTGCGCCCCCCACAAGGGTGCAAGGCGCAAGGGAGAGTGGGAGGGGGCAAACCCTAGTCCAGATGGGCCTTAAGGCCCATATTGGTGCGCCTCCCTCTCCTCTCCCCCCTTGGCCGCCTCCCCTTTGCCATCTAGGGCTGGCCGCACCCCTTGGGGGTGGGAAACCCTAAAGGGGGCGCAGCCCCCCCCCCTCTCCCCTATATATAGTGAGGCCTAGGGCTGCCCATAACACATGAGTTCTCTCCCTCTTGGTGCAGCCCTACCTCTCTCCTCCTCCTCCTCTCCCATGGTGCTTGGCGAAGCCCTGCGGGATTGCCACGCTCCTCCACCACCACCACGCCGTTGTGCTGCTGCTGGATGGAGTCTTCCTCAACCTCTCCCTCTCTCCTTGCTGGATCAAGGCGTGGGAGACGTCACCGGGCTGTACGTGTGTTGAACGCGGAGGTGCCGTGCGTTCGGCACTTGATCATCGGTGATTTGAATCACGACGAGTACGACTCCATCAACCCCGTTCACTTGAACGCTTCCGCTTAGCGATCTACAAGGGTATGTAGATGCACTCTCTTTCTACTCGTTGCTGGTCTCTCCATAGATAGATCTTGGTGACACGTAGGAAAATTTTGAATTTCTGCTACGTTCCCCAACAGTGGTATCAGAGCTAGGTCTATTGCGTAGATTCTTTGCACGAGTAGAACACAAAGTAGTTGTGGGCGTTGATGTTGTTCAATATGCTTACCGTTACTAGTCCAATCTTGTTTCGACGGTATTGTGGGATGAAGCGGCCCGGACCGACCTTAAACGTACTCTTACGTGAGACAGGTTCCACCGATTGACATGCACTTGGTGCATAAGGTGGCTAGCGGGTGCCAGTCTCTCCCACTTTAGTCGGAACGGATTCGATGAAAAGGGTCCTTATGAAGGGTAAATAGCAATTGGCATATCACGTTGTGGTTTTGCGTAGGTAAGAAACGTTCTTGCTAGAAACCCATAGCAGCCACGTAAAACATGCAAACAACAATTAGAGGACGTCTGACTTGTTTTTGCAGGGTATGCCATGTGATGTGATATGGCCAAAAGGATGTGATGAATGATATATGTGATGTATGAGATTGATCATGTTCTTGTAATAGGATTCACGACTTGCATGTCGATGAGTATGACAACCGGCAGGAGCCATAGGAGTTGTCTTTATTTTTTGTATGACCTGCGTGTCATTGAAGAATGCCATGTTAACTACTTTACTTTTTTGCTAAACGCGTTAGTCATAGAAGTAGAAGTAGTCGTTGGCGTGACAACTTCATGAAGACACGATGATGGAGATCATGATGATGGAGATCATGGTGTCAAGCCGGTGACAAGATGATCATGGAGCCCCGAAGATGAAGATCAAAGGAGCTATATGATATTGGCCATATCATGTCACTACTCTATTTGATTGCATGTGATGTTTATCATGTTTATGCATCTTGTTTACTTAGGACGACGGTAGTAAATAAGATGATCCCTTACAAAATTTCAAGAAGTGTTCTCCCCTAACTGTGCACCATTGCTACAGTTCATCGTTTCGAAGCACCACGTGATGATCGGGTGTGATAGATTCTTACGTTCACATACAACGGGTGTAAGACAGTTTTACACAGCGAAAACACTTAGGGTTAACTTGACGAGCCTAGCATGTACAGACATGGCCTCGGAACACGGAGACCGAAAGGTCGAGCATGAGTCGTATAGAAGATACGATCAACATGAAGATGTTCACCGATGATGACTAGTCCGTCTCACGTGATGATCGGACACGGCCTAGTTTGACTCGGATCATGTAATCACTTAGATGACTAGAGGGATGTCTATCTGAGTGGGAGTTCATAAGATGAACTTAATTATCCTGAACATAGTCAAAAGACCTTTTGCAAATTATGTCGTAGCTCGCGCTTTAGTTCTACTGTTTTAGATATGTTCCTAGAGAAAATATAGTTGAAAGTTGATAGTAGCGATTATGCGATCAGTAGAAAGCTTATGTCCTTAATGCACCGCTCAGTGTGCTGAACCCCAACGTCGTTTGTCGACGTTGCGAACATCGGACATACACGTTTTGATAACTACGTGATAGTTCAATTAAATGGTTTAAGTAGAGGCACCAAAGACGTTTTCAAAACGTCGCGGAACATATGAGATGTTTCGAGGGCTGAAATTGGGATTTCAGGCTCGTGCCCACGTAAGAGGTATAAGACCTCCGACGATTTTCTTAGCCTGCAAACTAAGGGAGAAAAGCTCAATCGTTGAGCTTGTGCTCAGATTGTCTGAGCACAACAATCACTTGAATCGAGTGGGAGTTGATCTTCCAAATGAGATAGTGATGTTTCTCCAAAGTCATTGCCACCAAGCTGCTAGAGCTTCGTGATGAACTATAACATATCAGGGATAGATAAGATGATCCTTGAGGTATTCACGATGTTTGACACCGCGAAAGTAGAAATCAAGAAGGAGCATCAATTGTTGATGGTTGGTGAAACCACTAGTTTCAAGAAGGGCAAGGGAACAAAGGGATACTTCATGAAACGGCAATTCAGCTGCTGCTCAAGTGAAGAAACCCAAGGTTGAACCCAAACCCGAGACTAAGTGCTTCTGTAATAAGGGGAACAACCACTGGAGCAGCATTACCCTAGATACTTGGTAGATGAAAAGGCTGGCAAGGTCGATAGAAGTATATTGGATATACATTATGTTAATGTGTACTTTACTAGTACTCCTAGTAGCACCAGGGTATTAGATACCGGTTCGGTTACTAAGTATTAGTAACTCGAAATAAAAGCTACGGAATAAAAGGAGACTGGCTAAAGGTGAGCTGACGATATGTGTTGGAAGTGTTTCCAAGTTTGATGTGATCAAACATCGCACGCTCCCTCTACCACCGAGATTGGTGTTTGCGTTGAGCATAGACATGATTGGATTATGTCTATCGCAATACGGTTATTCATTTAAAGAGAATAATGGTTACTCTATTTATTTGAATAATACCTTCAATGGTCTTGCACCTAAAGGAATGGTTTATTGAATCTCGGTCGTAGTGATACACATTTTCATGCCAAAAGATATAAGATAGTAATGATAGTTCCACTTACTTGTGGCACTGCCATGTAAGTCATAATGGTATAAAACGCATGAAGAAGCTCCATGTTGATGGATCTTTGGACTCACTCGTTTTAGAAAAGTTTGAGACATGCGAACCATGTCTATTGGTGTATACGCATGAAGAGACTCCATGCATATGGATCGTTTGGACTCACTTGATTTTGAATCACTTGAGAAATGCAAATCATACCACATAGGCAAGATGACTGAAAAGCCTCGTTTTCAATGAGATGGAACAAGATAGCAACTTGTTGGAAGTAACACATTTTGATGTGTGCAGTCCAATAAGTGCTAAGGCATGCAGTGAATATCGTTATGTTCTTACTTCACAGATGATTCGAGTAGATGTTGAGAATATTTACTTGATGAAACACAAGTCTGAATTATTGAATGGTTCAAGTAATTTCAGAGTGAAGTAGAAGATCATTGTGACAAGAGGATAAAATGTCTATGATATGATCATAGAGATGAATATCTGAGTTACGAGTTTTGGCACACAATTAAGACATTGTGGAAATTGTTTCACAATTAATACCGCCTGGAACACCATAGTGTGATGGTGTGTCCGAACATCATAGTTGCACCCTATTGGATATGATGCATACCATGATGTCTCTTATCGAATTACCACTATTGTCCATGGGTTAGGCATTAGAGACAACCACATTCACTTTAAATAGGGCACCACGTAATTCCGATGAGATGACACCGTATGAATTATGGTTTAGAGAAACCTAAGTTGTCGTTTCTTAAAAGTTTGGGGCTGCGACGCTTATATGAAAAGGTTTCAGGTTGATAAGCTCGAACCCAAAGCGGATAAAATGCATCTTCATAGGAAACCCAAAACAGTTGGGTATACCTCCTAATTCAGATCCGAAAGCAATATGGATTGTTTCTAGAATCGGGTCCTTTCTCGAGGAAAAGTTTCTCTCGAAAGAATTGAGTGGGAGGATGGTGGAGACTTGATGAGGTTATTGAACCGTCTCTTCAACTAGTGTCTGGCAGGGCACAGGAAGTTGTTCCTGTGGCACCTACACCAATTGAAGTGGAAGCTTATGATATTGATCATGAAACTTCGGATCAAGTCACTACCAAACCTCGTAGGACGACAAGGATGCGTACTACTTCAGAGTGGTACGTAATCCTGTCTTGGAAGTCATGTTGCTGGACAACAATGAACCTACGAGCTATGGAGAAGCGATGGTGGGCCCGGATTCCGATAAATGGCTCGAGGCCATAAAATCCGAGAACGGATCCATAGACTTTGGTGGACTTGCCTGATGATCGGCAAGCCATTGAGATAAATGGATCTTTAAGAAGAAGACGGACGTGGACGGTAATGTCACCGTCCATGAAGCTCGACTTGTGGCGAAAAGTTTTTCACAAGTTCAAGGAGTTGACTACGATGAGATTTTCTCACTCGTAGCGATGCTTAAAGTCCGTCGGAATCATGTTAGCATTAGCTGCATTTATGAAATCTGGCAGATGGATGTCAAGACAAGTTTCCTTACTAGTTTTCGTAAGGAAAGGTTGTATGCAATACAATCAGAAAAGTTTTGTCGATCCTAAGGATGCTAAAAGGTATGCTAGCTCCAGCGATCCTTCTAAGGACTGGAGTAAGCATCTCGGAGTTGGAATGTACGCTTTGATGAGATGATCAAAGATTTTGGATTTATACAAAGTTTATAAGAAACTTGTATTTCCAAAGAAGTGAGTGGGAGCACTATAGAATTTCTGATGAGTATATGTTGTTGACATATTGATGATCAGAAATGATGTAGAATTTCTAGAAAGCATATAGGGTTATTTGAAAGGTGTTTTTCAATGGAAAGCCTGGATTAAGCTACTTGAACATTGAGCATCAAGATCTATAAGGATAGATCAAAATGCTTAATAATACTTTCAAATGAGCACATACCTTGACATGATCTTGAAGGTGTTCAAGATGGACCAGTCAAAGAAGGAGTTCTTGCCTGAGTTGTAAGGTACGAAGTTAAGACTTAAAACTCGACCACGGCAGAATAGAGAGAAAGGACGAAGGTCGTCCCCTATGCTTAAAACGTAGGCTCTTCAGTATGCTATGCTGTGTACCGCACCTAAAGTGTGCCTTGCCATGAGTCAGTCAAGGGGTACAAGAGTGATCCAAGAATGGCTCACAGGATAGCGGTCAAAGTTATCCTTAGTAACTAGTGGACTAAGGAATTTTCTCGATTATGGAGGTGGTAAAAGAGTTCGTCGTAAAGGTTACGACGATGCAAGCTTGACACCTATCCGGATAGCTCTAAGTAGAGATACCGGATACATATTATGGGGCAACAATTTAGAATAGCTCCAAGTGGAACAGTTATTTGGAATAGCTCCAAATAGAGCGTGGTAGCTGCATCTAGGAGATGACATAGAGATTTGTAAAGCACACACGGATCTGAAAGGTTCAGACCCGTTGACTAAAACCTCTCTCACAAGCAACATGATCAAACATAAAACTCATTGAGTGTTAATCACATAGTGATGTGAACTAGACTACTGACTCTAGTAAACTCTTGGGTATTAGTCACATGGCGATGTGACCTGTGAGTGTTAATCACATGGCGATGTGAACTAGATTATTGACTCTAGTGCAAGTGGGAGACTGTTGGAAATATGCCCTAGAGGCAATAATAAAAGTATTATTATTATATTTCCTTGTTCATGATAATTGTCTTTTATTCATGCTATAACTGTATTATACGGAAATCGTAATACACGTGTGAATACATAGACCACAATATGTCCCTAGTGAGCCTCTAGTTGACTAGCTCGTTGTGATCAACAGATAGTCATGGTTTCCTGGCTATGGACATTGGATGTCGTTGATAACGGGATCACATCATTAGGAGAATGATGTGATGGACAAGACCCAATCCTAAGACTAGCACAAAAGATCGTGTAGTTCATTTGCTAGAGCTTTGCCAATGTCAAGTATCTCTTCCTTTGACCATGAGATCGTGTAACTCCTGGATACCGTAGGAGTGCTTTGGGTGTATCAAATGTCACAACGTAACTGGGTGACTATAAAGGTGCACTACAGGTATCTCCGAAAGTATCTATTGTTTTATGCGGATCGAGACTGGGATTTGTCACTCCGTGTAAACGGAGAGGTATCTCTGGGCCCACTCGGTAGGACATCATCATATGCGCAATGTGACCAAGGAGTTGATCACGGGATGATGTGTTACGGAACGAGTAAAGTGACTTGCCGGTAACGAGATTGAACAAGGTATTGGATACCGATGATCGAATCTCGGGCAAGTAAAATACCGCTAGACAAAGGGAATAGTATACGGGATTGATTAAGTCCTTGACATCGTGGTTCATCCGATGAGATCATCGTGGAACATGTGGGAGCCATCATGGGTATCCACATCCCGCTGTTGGTTATTGACCGGAGAACGTCTCGGTCATGTCTACATGTCTCCCGAACCTGTAGGGTCTACAAACTTAAGGTTCGATGACGCTAGGGTTATAAAGGAAGCTTGTATGTGGTAACCGAATGTTGTTCGGAGTCCCGGATGAGATCCCGGACGTCACGAGGAGTTCCGGGATGGTCCGGAGGTAAAGATTTATATATGGGAAGTCCTGTTTTGGTCACCGGAAAAGTTTCGGGCGATATCGGTAATGTACCGGGACCACCGGGAGGGTCCCGGGGTCCACCAAGTGGGGCCACCTGCCCCAGAAGGTTGCGTGGGCCAAGTGTGGGAGGGGACCAGCCCCTAGGAGGGCTGTTGCGCCCCCCACAAGGGTGCAAGGCGCAAGGGAGAGTGGGAGGGGGCAAACCCTAGTCCAGATGGGCCTTAAGGCCCATATTGGTGCGCCTCCCTCTCCTCTCCCCCCTTGGCCGCCTCCCCTTTGCCATCTAGGGCTGGCCGCACCCCTTGGGGGTGGGAAACCCTAAAGGGGGCGCAGCCCCCCCCTCTCCCCTATATATAGTGAGGCCTAGGGCTGCCCATAACACATGAGTTCTCTCCCTCTTGGTGCAGCCCTACCTCTCTCCTCCTCCTCCTCTCCCATGGTGCTTGGCAAAGCCCTGCGGGATTGCCACGCTCCTCCACCACCACCACGCCGTTGTGCTGCTGCTGGATGGAGTCTTCCTCAACCTCTCCCTCTCTCCTTGCTGGATCAAGGCGTGGGAGACGTCACCGGGCTGTACGTGTGTTGAACGCGGAGGTGCCGTGCGTTCGGCACTTGATCATCGGTGATTTGAATCACGACGAGTACGACTCCATCAACCCCGTTCACTTGAACGCTTCCGCTTAGCAATCTACAAGGGTATGTAGATGCACTCTCTTTCTACTCGTTGCTGGTCTCTCCATAGATAGATCTTGGTGACACGTAGGAAATTTTTGAATTTCTGCTACGTTCCCCAACAAATTTTTCATTATAGAAATTGGCTTGTATATTCCAACGATGGGCTTCCTCAAAATGCCCTAGGTCTTCATGAGCAAGCAAGTTGGATGCACACCCACTAGTTTTCTTTTGTTGAGCATTCTTAGCTCTAGTGCATCCGTTGCATGGCAATCCCTACTCCTTGCATTAACATCAATTGATGGGCATCTCCATAGCTCATTGATTAGCCTCGTTGATGTGATACTTTCTCCTTTTTTGTCTTCTCCACACAATCCCCATCATCATATTCTATACCACCCATAGTGCTATGTCCATGGCTCGCGCTCATGTATTGCGTGAAGGTTGAAAAACTTTGAGATTATTTGAGTATGAAACAATTGCTTGGCTTGTCATCGGGGGTATAGAAGTTGGGAACATCTTTGTGTGACGAAAATGAAGCATAGCCTAACTATATGATTTTGTAGGGATGAACTTCCTTTGGCCATGTTATTTTGAGATGACATAATTGTTTGATTAGTATGCTTGAAGTATTATCATTTTTATGTCAATAAGAACTTTTGTCTTGAACCTTTCGGATCTGAATATTCATACCATGATTAAGAAGATTTACATTGAAATTATGCCAAAGTATCACTCCGCATCAAAAATTCTCTTTTTATCATTTACCTACTCGAGGACGAGCAGGAATTAAGCTTGGGGATGCTTGATACGTCTCCAACGTATCTATAATTTTTGATTGCTCCATGCTACTTATCTACTGTTTTAGGCAATATTGGGCTTTATTATCCACTTTTATATTACTTTTGGGACTAACCTATTAACCGGAGGCCTAGCCTAGATTTGCTGTTTTATGCCTATTTTGATGTTTCGAGGAAAAGGAATATCAGACGGAGTCAAAACGGAACGAAATCAACTTGAGAAGTTATTTTTGGAAGGAAACCCACCTGATGGACTTGGACCCCACGTCAGAAGATACGGGAGGTGCTCACGAGGGTGGGGGGCGCCCCCCTGGGCGCGCCTCCCTGCCTCATGGGGCCCCCGTAGCTCCACCGACGTTCTCCCTCCACCCATATATACCTACGTACCCTAAAATTTCCAGAACAGAAGATAGATCGGGAGTTCCACCGCCGCAAGCCTCCAGAACCACCAAAAACCAATCGGGACCCCTTTCCGGTACCCTACCGGAGGGGGGATCCATCACCGGTGGCCATCTTCATCATCCCGGCGCTCTCCATGACGAGGAGGGAGTAGTTTTCCCTCGGGGCTGAGGGTATGTACCAGTAGCTATGTGTTTGATCTCTCTCTCTCTCATGTTCTCTCTCGTGTTCCTCTATGGCACGATCTTGATGTATCCCGAGCTTTGATATTGTAGTTGGATCTTATGTTTCTTCTCCCCCTCTACTCTCTTGTGATGAATTGAGTTTCCCCTTTGAAGTTATCTTATCGGATTGAGTCTTTTATGAACACTTGATGTATGTCTTGCCGTGCTTATCTGTGGTGACAATGGGATATCACGTGCCACTTGAGGTATGTTTTGGTGACCAACTTGCGGGTTCCACCCATGAACCTATGCATAGGGGTTGGCACACGTTCTTGATTCTCCGGTAGAAACTTTGGGGCACTATTTGAAGTACTTTTATGTTGGTTGGATAAATCTGAGATTGTGTGATGCATATCGTATAATCATGCCCACGGATACTTGAGGTGACAATGGAGTATCTAGGTGACATTAGGGTTTTGGTTGATTTGTATCTTAAGGTGTTATTCTAGTAAAAACTCCAGGGTTGTTTGTGACACTTATAGGAATAGCCCAACGGATTGATTTGAAAGAATAACTTTGAGGTGGTTTCGTACCCTACCGTAATCTCTATGTTTGTTCTCCGCTATTAGTGGCTTCGGAGTGACTCTTTGTTGCATGTTGAGGGCTCGTTATATGATCTATCTTTGTTATTATTGTTGAGAGAACTTGCACTAGTGAAAGTATGAACCCTAGGCCTTGTTTCCTATCATTGCAATACCATTTACGCTCACTTTTACCACTCGCTACCTTGCTGTTTTTATATTTTCAGTTTACAAAAACCTATATCTACTATCTATTTTGCACTTGTATCACCATCTCTTCGCCGAACTAGTGCACCTATACAATTTACCATTGTATTGGGTGTGTTGGGGACACAAGAGACTCTTTGTTATTTGGTTGTAGGGTTGCTTGAGAGAGACCATCTTCATCCTACGCCTCCTACGGATTGATAAACCTTAGGTCATCCACTTGAGGGAAATTTGCTACTATCCTACAAACCTGTGCACTTGCAGGCCCAACAACGTCTACAAGAAGAAGGTTGCGTAGTAGACATCAACGTCGTAATCGTACTTTACTAGATATGGTGCAATCTATGATGTCTCTCGCTGATTTACCGCTATCATTTTGTGGTTACGCTTCAGAGACAGCTGCATTCATGTTAAATAGGGCACCATCTAAATCCGTCGAGACGACACCTTATGAACTGTGGTTTGGCAAGAAACCCAAGTTATCGTTTCTTAAAGTTTGGGGCTGCGATGCTTATGTGAAAAAGATTCAACCTGATAAGCTCGAACCCAAATCGGAGAAATGTGTCTTCATAGGATAGCCAAAGGAGACTGTTGGGTACACCTTCTATCACAGATCCGAAGGCAAGATATTTTTTGCTAAGAATGGATCCTTTCTAGAGAATGAGTTTCTCTCAAAAGAAATGAGTGGGAGGAAAGTAGAACTTGATGAGGTAATTGTACCTTCTCCCTTATTGGAAAGTAGTTCATCACTGAAATCAGTTCCAGTGATTCCTACACCAGTAAGTGATGAAGCTAATGATCATGATCACGAAACTTCTAATCAAGTTACTACCGAATCTCGTAGGCCAACTAGAGTAAGATCCGCACCAGAGTGGTACGGTAGTCCTGTTCTGGGAGTCATGTTACTTGACCATGACGAATCTACTAACTATGAGGAAGCGATGATGAGCCCAGATTCTGCAAAATGGCTTGAGGCCATGAAATCTGAGATGGGATCCATGTATGAGAACAAAGTGTGGACTTTGGTTGACTTGCCCGATGATCGGCAGGCCATAGAGAATAAATGGATCTTCAAGAAGAAGACTGAAGCTGATGGTAATGTTACTGTCTACAAAGCTCAAATTGTTGTAAAAGGTTTTCGACAAAGTTCAAGGAGTTGACTATGATGAGACCTTCTCACCCGTAGCGATGCTTAAGTCCGTCCAAATCATGTTAGCAATTGCCGCATTTTATGATTATGAAATTTGGCAAATGGATGTCAAAACTGCATTCCTTAATGGATACCTTAAAGAAGAGTTTTATATGATGCAACCAGAAGGTTTTGTCAATCCAAAAGGTGCTAACAAAGTGTACAAGCTCCAGCGATCCATTTATGGACTGGTGCAAGCCTCTCGGAGTTGTAATATACGCTTTGATAGTGTGATCAAAGCATATGGTTTTGTACAGAATTTTGGAGAAGCCTGTATTTACAAGAAAGTGAGTGGGAGCTCCGTAGCATTTCTGATATTATATGTAGATGACATATTGTTGATAGGAAATGATACTGAATTTTTGAATAGCATAAAAGGATACTTGAATAAGAATTTTTCAATGAAAGACCTCGGTGAAGCTGCTTATATATTGGGCATCAAGATCTATAGAGATGGATCAAGACGCTTGATTTGACTTTCAAAAATCACATACCTTGATAAAGTTTTGAAGAAGTTCAAAATGGACCAGGAAAAGAATGGGTTCTTGCCTGTATTACAAGGTGCGAAGTTGAGTCAGACTCACTGACCGACCATTGCAGAAGATAGAGAGAAAATGAAAGATGTTCCCTATGCTTCAGCCATAGGCTCTATCATGTATGCAATGTTGTGTACCGGACATGATGTGTGCCTTGCATTAAGTTTAGCAGGGAGGTACCAAAGTAATCCAGGAGTGGATCACTGGACAACGGTCAAGAACATCCTGAAATACCTGAAAAGGACTAAGGATATGTTTGTCATATATGGAGGTGACAAAGAGCTCGTCGTAAACGGTTACGTCGATGCAAGCTTCGACACTGATCCGGATGACTCTAAGTCACAAACCGGATACATGTTCTTATTGAATGGTGGAGCTGCCAATTGTAGTAGTTCCAAGCAGAGCATCATGGCGGGATCTATGTGTGAAGCGGAATACATAGCTGCTTCAAAATTAGCAAATGAAGGAGTCTGGATGAAGGAGTTCATATCCGATCTAGGTGTCTACCTAGTGCATCAGGTCCAATGAATTTTTTTGGTGACAGTACTGGTGCAATTGCCTTGGCAAAGGAATCCAGATTTCACAGGAGAACCAAGCACATCAAGAGACGCTTCAATTCCATCCGCGATCAAGTCAAGGAGGGAGACATAGAGATTTGCAAGATACATACGGATCTGAATGTTGCAGACCCGTTGACTAAGCCTCCCTCACGAGCAAAACATGGTCAGCACCAAGACTCCATGGGTGTTAGAATCATTACAATGTAATCTAGATTATTGACTCTAGTGCAAGTGGGAGACTGAAGGAAATATGCCCTAGAGGCAATAATAAAGTTGTTATTTATATTTCCTTATATCATGATAAATGTTTATTATTCATGCTAGAATTGTATTAACCAGAAACTTAGTACATGTGTGAATACATAGACAAACAAAGTGTCACTAGTTTGCCTCTATTTGACTAGCTCGTTGAATCAATGATGGTTATGTTTCCTAACCATAGACATGAGTTGTCATTTGATTAACGGGATCACATCATTAGACAATGATGTGATTGACTTGACCCATCCGTTAGCTTAGCACGATGATCATTTAGTTTGTCTCTACGGCTTTCTCCATAACTATACGTGTTCCTATGACTATGAGATCATGCAACTCCCGAATACCGGAGGAACACTTTGTGTGCTACCAAACGTCACAACGTAACTGGGTGATTATAAAGGTGCTCTACAGGTGTCTCCGATGGTGTTTGTTGAGTTGGCATGGATCAAGAGTGGGATTTGTCACTCCGATTGTCGGAGAGGTATCTGTGGGCCCTCTCGGTAATGTACATCACTATAAGCCTTGCAAGCAATGTAGCTAATGAGTTAGTTACAGGATGTAACATTACGAAACAAGTAAAGAGACTTGCCGGTAACGATATTGAACTAAGTATTGAGATACTGACGATCGAATCTCGGGCAAGTAACATACCGATGACAAAGGGAACAACGCATATTGTTATGCAGTTTGACCGATAAAGATCTTCGTAGAATATGTAGGAACCAATATGAGCATCCAGGTTCCGCTATTGGTTATTGACCGGGGACATGTCTCGGTCATGTGTACATAGTTCTCAAACCCGTAGGGCCCACACGCTTAACGCTCGGTGACGATTGGTATTATGAGTTCATGTGTTTTGATGTACCGAAGGTAGTTCGGAGTCCCAGATTTGATCACGGACATGACGAGGAGTCTCGAAATGGTTGAGACATAATGATCAATATATTGGACGACTATGTTTGGACATCGGAAGGGTTCCGAGTGAAGTTCGGGCATATATCGGAGTACCGGGGGGTTACCGGAACCCCTCGGGGAGTTTAATGGGCCTTATGGGCCTTAGTGGAAAGAGAGGAGGGGCTGCCAGGGCAGACCACGCGCCCCTCCCCCTTTGGTCCGAATTGGACTATCCTTCTCCCTCTTTCCTCCTTCCTTCTCCTACTCCTACTACATGGAAAGGGGGAGAATCCTACTCCCGGTGGGAGTAGGACTCCCCATGGGGCGCGCCATAGGAGGGCCGACCCTTCCCCTCCTCCACTCCTTTATATACGGGGGAGGGAAGGCACCCCATAGACACACAAGTTGATCATTGATCTTTAGCCGTGTGCGGTGCCCCCCTCCACCATAATCCACCTCGGTAATATCGTAGCGGTGCTTAGGCGAAGCCCTGTTTCGGTAGCAACATCATCACCGTCATCACGTTGTTGGGCTGACGAAGCTCTCCCTCGAAGCTCTACTGGATCGTGAGTTCGCAGGACGTCACCGAGCCGAACGTGTGCAGATCGCGGAGGTGCCGTATCTTCGGTACTAGACCGGCCGATCATGAAGACGTACGACTACATCAACCGTGTTGTCATAATGATTCCGCTTACGGTCTACGAGGGTACATAGACGATACTCTCCCCTCTCGTTGCTATGCATCACCATGATCTTGCGTGCGCGCAGGATTTTTTTGAAATTACTGCATTCCCCAATAGCAAGTCTCTTTACTCGTTCCATAATGCATCATCCAGCAACTAACTTATTAGTCACATTGCTTGCAAGGCTTATTGTGATGTGCATTACTGAGAGGGCCCATCGATACCTCTCCGATACACGGAGTGACAAATCCTAATCTTGATCTATGCCAACTCAACAAACACCATTGGAGACACCTGTAGAGCATCTTTATAGTCACCCAGTTACGTTGTGATGTTTGATAGCACACTAAGTGTTCCTCTGGTATTCGGGAGTTGCATAATCTCATAGTCATAGGAACATGTATAAGTTATGGATAAAGCAATAGCAATAAACTAAACGATCATAATGCTAAGCTAACGGATGGGTCAAGTCAATCACATCATTCTCTAATGATGTGATCCCGTTCATCAAATGACAACTCTTGTCCATGGCTAGGAAACTTAACCATCTTTGATTAACAAGCTAGTCAAGTAGAGGCATACTAGTGACACTCATTTTGTCTATGTATTCACACATGTACTAAGTTTCCGGTTAATACAATTCTAGCATGAATTATAAACATTTATCATGATATAAGTAAATATATAAATAACAACTTTATTATTGCCTCTAGGGAATATTTCCTTCAATGACAACAACACAATACGTGCCTCGCTACCCCTACTTTGTTACTGGGTGAGGACACCGCAAGATTGTGAAGGAAATATGCCCTAGAGGCAATAATAAAGTTGTTATTTATATTTTCTTATATCATGATAAATGTTTATTATTGATGCTAGAATTGTATTAACCGGAAACTTAGTACATGTGTGAATACATAGACAAACATAGTGTTACTAGTATGCCCCTACTTGACTAGCTCATTGATGAAAGATGGTTAAGTTTCCTAGCCATGGACAAAGAGTTGTCATTTGATAAACGGGATCACATCATTAGAGAATGATGTGATTGACTTGACCCATCCGTTAGCTTAGCACGATGATCGTTTAGTTTATTGCTATTGCTTTCTCCATAACTTATACATGTTCCTATGACTATGAGATTATGCAACTCCCGAATACCGGAGGAACACTTAGCGTGCTATCAAGCATCACAATGTAACTGGGTGACTATAAGGATGCTCTACAGGTGTCTCTGATGGTGTTTTTTGAGTTGGCATAGATCAAGATTAGGATTTGTCACTCCGTGTATCGGAGAGGTATCTCTGGGCCCTCTCGGTATTGCACATCACTATAAGCCTCGCAAGCAATGTAACTAATGAGTTAGTTATGTGATGTAGCATTACGTAATGAGTAAAGAGACTTGCCGGTAACGAGATTGAACTAGGTATGATGATACCGACGATCGAATCTCGGGCAAGTAACATACCGATGACAAAGGGAACAACGTATGTTGTTATGCAGTTTAACTGATAAAGATCTTCGTAGAATATGTAGGAACCAATATGAGCATCCGAGCGTTCAGGTTCCGCTATTGGTTATTGACCGGAGATGAGTCTCGGTCATGTCTACATAGTTCTCGAACCCGTAGGGTCCGCACGCTTAACGTTCGATGACGATCGGTATTATGAGTTTATGTGTTTTGATGTACCGAAGGTTGTTCAGAGTTCCGGATGTGATCACGGGCATGACGAGGAGTCTATAAATGGTCGAGACATAAAGATCGATATATTGTACGCCTATGTTTGGACATTGGAATTGTTCCGGGTGAGTTCGGGAATATACCGGAGTACCGGGAAGTTACCGGAACCCCCCGGGAAGTATATGGGCCTTATTGGGCCTTAGTGGGAGAGAGGAGAAGGGAGCCTAGGAGGCCCCCCCCAAGCCCAATCCGAATTAGGTGGGGGGCTGGCCCCCTGTCCTTCCTCCCCCTTCCTTTCTCTCCTAGTCCAACTAGGGAAGGGGGAATCCTACTCCCGGTGGGAGTAGGACTCCTTCAGGGCGCGCCATAGAGGGCCAGCCCTCCCCCTCCTCCACTCCTTTATGTACAGGGGAGGGGGGCACCACATAGACACACAAGTTGACAATTGTCTTAGCCGTGTGCGGTGCCACCCTCCACCATAATCTACCTCGGTCATATCATAGCGATGCTTAGGCGAAGCCCTGTTCCGGTAACTTCATCATCACTGTCATCACGCCGTCGTGCTAACGAAAGTCTCCCTCGACAGTCAGCTGGATCTAGAGTTCGTGGGACGTCACCGAGCTGAACATGTTCAGATTGCGGAGGTGCCAGACCTTCTATGCTAGGATCGATCGGATCGTGAAGACATTCGACTACATCAACCGCATTGTCATAACGCTTCCGCTTACAGTCTACGAGGGTACGTGGACAACACTCTTCCCCTCTCGTTGCTATGTATCACCATGATAGATCTTGCATCTGCGTAGATTTTTTTTGAAATTACTGCGTTCCCCAACAGATTGAAGCCAAAACTAAGCACCTCTCCCATTGCAAGAAGAACCAATCTAGTTGGCCAAATCAAACCGATAATTCAAAGAGAAATACGAAGATATTTAATCATGCATAAAAGAATTTAGGAAATACTCAAATAATATTCATAGATAATCTGATCATAAATCCAAAATTCATTGGATCTCGACAAACACACCGCAAAAGAATATTACATCAGATAGAACTCCAAGAACATCAAGGAGAACATTGTATTGAAGATCAAAGAGAGAGAAGAAGCCATCTAGCTACTAGCTATGGACCCGTGGGTGTGTGGTAAACTACTCACGCTTCATGAGAAGAGCAGCAAGGTTAATGTAGAGGCCCTCAGTGATCGAATCCCCCCTTGACAGGGTGCCAGAAAAGGCCCCATGATGGGATCTCATGGGAACAGAGGCTTGCAGTGGCGGAAAAGTATTTTGGTGAACGCTTATGTTGGTTTGGGAATATTTTGAAATTTATAGAGCAAGAATTAGGGCTGGGGACTCCCGAGGTTCCCATAAGTCAGGGAGGCGCCCCCCTAGGGCGTGGCCATAGGTCTTGTGGGCCCCTCGGGACTCTTCTGGCCCCCTCTCCAAGCTCCTTGGATGTCTCCTGGTCCAAGAAAAATCATCATAAAGTTTTATTCCGTTCGGACTCCGTTTGATATTCATTTTTTGTAAACTCAAAATCAAGGAAAAACAGAAACTGTCACTAGGCTCTAGGTTAATAGGTTAGTCCCAAAAATAAGATAAACTAACATATTAATGCATATAAAACATCCAAAACAGATAATGTAATAGCATGGAACAATCAAAAATTATAGATACATTGAATACGTATCAAGCATCCGCAAGCTTAATTCCTACTTGTCCTCAAGTAGGTAAATGATAAAAATAGAATTTTCGATGTGGAATCCTACCTACCATATTTATCCATGTAATCTTCTTTATTGTGGCACGAATATTCAGATATATAAGATTCAAAACAAAAGTTTAATATTGACATAAAAACAATAATATTTCAAGCATACTAATAAAGCAATCACATCTTCTCAAAATAACATGGCCAAAGAAAGTTATCCCTACAAAATCATATAGTCTGGCTATGCTCCATCTTCAGCACACAAAGTATTTTATCATGCACAACCCCGATGACAAGCCAAGCAATTGTTTCATACTTTCGGTGTTCTCAAACTTTTTCTACTTTCACGGAATACATGAGCGTGAGCCATGGATATAACAATATAGGTGGAATAGAATATGGTGGCTATGGAGAAGACAAAAGAAGGAGAAAGTCTCACATCAACTAGGCGTATTAACGGGCTATGGAGATGCCCATTGATACGTCTCCAACGTATCTATAATTTTTGATTGCTCCATGCTATATTATCTACTGTTTTGGACATTATTTGGCTTTATTATCCACTTTTATATTATTTTTGGGACTAACCTATTAACCGGAGGCCGAGCCCAGAATTGCTCCTTTTTTGCCTGTTTTAGGGTTTTGAACAAAAGGAATATCAAATGAAGTCCAAACGGAATGAAACCTTTGGGAACGTGATTTTCTCATGAACAAGACCCGGGAGACTTGGACCCTACGTCAAGAAAGAAAAGAGGAGGCCATGAGGTAGGGGGGCGCGCCTATCCCCCCAGGCGTGCCCTCCACCCTTGTGGCCCCCCTGTTGCTCCACCGACGTACTCCTTCCTAAATTTGGTGACCTTCACCTTAAAAGATTAGAAGAGATCGAAAGCAATGTCAGGAGTTTCATGGTCTTGCAATTTGAACACAATAGTTTCTTCAGAAACGAGCTCAATGAACAGAAAAGTTTTATGAATAAAGAGCTTGATGACATGTCTAAAAAATTTGATGGTTTAAGATCCCAAATTGCTCATCTTGAGAAATTAACTGCTGAAATTTTGGATAGGCAGGCTACCTTAGTTAATAAGATGGCCGCTAAACCAGATTGCTATGGAAATAAAGATGAAGATCTAAAAGTTATTGATGTGTCCCCTATTAAATCTTTGTTTTCCAATATGAATCTTGATAATGATGGGACTGAATATGATCCACCTTTACCTAGAAGGCATTCCAAGAATTCGGAATTTGTTGATCTTGAATTTGATAAAAGTGGGATTGAAGAAATTAAAACCCTAGATGTTGCTAAACCCACTATTATGGATTTCAAGGAATTTAACTATGAAAATTTCTCTTTGATTGATTGTATTTCCTTGTTACAATCCATGCTAAATTCTCCTCATGCTTATAGTCAAAATAAGGCGTTTACTAAACATATCGTTGATGCCTTGATGCAATCTTATGAAGAAAAACTTGAATTGGAAGTTTCTATCCCTAGAAAACTTTATGATGAGTGGGAACCAACTATTAAAATTAAAATTAAAGATCATGAATGCTATGCTTTATGTGATTTGGGTGCTAGTGTTTCCACGATTCCAAAGACTTTGTGTGATTTGTTAGGTTTTCGTGATTTTGACGATTCCTCTCTAAACTTGCACCTTGCAGATTTCACTATTAAGAAACCTATGGGAAGAATTAATGATGTTCTTATTGTTGCAAATAGGAATTATGTGCCCATAGATTTTATTGTTCTTGACATAGATTGCAATCCTTCATGTCCTATTATTCTTGATAGACCTTTCCTTAGAACGATTGGTGCAATTATTGATATGAAGGAAGGAAATATTAGATTCCAATTTCCATTAAGGAAAGGCATGGAACACTTTCCTAGAAAGAAAATTAAATTACCTTATGAATCTATTATGAGAGCCACTTATGGATTGCCTACCAAAGATGGCAATACCTAGATCTATTCTTGCTTATTATGCCTAGCTAGGGGCGTTAAACGATAGCACTTGTTGGGAGGCAACCCAATTTTATTTTTATTCCTTGATTTTTGCTCCTGTTTACTAATAAATAATTTATCTAGCCTCTGTTTTGGTTGTGTTTTTTTGTGTTTAATTAGTGTTTGTGCCAAGTAGAACCGTTGGGAAGACTTGGGGAAAGTCTTGTTGAACTTGCTGTAAAAAACAACAACTTTAGTGCTCACGAGAACTGCTGTCATTTTTATTTGGAAAGTGATATTTAGTTAATTCTTTTTTCAGATGATTAATAGATAAATTACTTACGTCCAGAAATTTATTTTAGAATTTTTGGGGTTCCAGGTCGTGCGCTAGCTACAGATTACTACAGCCTGTTCTGTTTTTTGAAAGATTCTGTTTTTCGTGTGTTGTTTGCTTATTTTGATGAATCTATGCTAGTAAAATAGTTTATAAACCATAGAGAAGTTGGAATACAGTAGGTATAACACCAATATAAATAAATAATGAGTTCCTTACAGTACCTTGAAGTGGTCTTTTATTTTATTTCGCTAAGGGAGCTCACGAGATTTTCTACTTTAAGTTTTGTGTTGTGAAGTTTTCAAGTTTTGGGTAAAGATTTGATGGATTATGGAACAAGGAGTGGAAAGAGCCTAAGCTTGGGGATTCCCATGGCAACCCCAAGATAATCTAAGGATACCTAAAAGCCAAAGCTTGGGGATGCCCCGGAAGGCATGCCCTCTTTCGTCTACTTCTATCGATAACTTTACTTGGAGCTATATTTTTATTCGCCACATGATATGTGTTTTGCTTGGAGCGTATTGTATTATTTGAGTATTTGATTTTTAGTTTACCACATTCAACCTTGCTGTACACACCTTTTGAGAGAGCCATACATGATTTTGAATTTGTTAGAATACTCTATGTGCTTCACTTATATCTTTTGAGTTATATAATTTTGCTCTAGTACTTAACTTATATCTTTTAGAGCACGGTGGTGGATTTGTTTTATAGAAACTATTGATCTCTCATGCTTCACTTAGATTATTTTGAGAGTCTTATTTAGCATGGTAATTTGCTTAAAATCCTAATATGCTTCGTATACAAGATTAATAATAAAAATTTCTCTTATGAGTGTGTTGAATACTATGAGAAGTTCGATGATTGATAATTGTTTTGAGATATGGAGATGGTGATATTAAAGTCATGCTAGTTGAGTAGTTGTGAATTTGAGAAATACTTGTGTTGAAGCTTGTGATTCCTGTAGCATGCACGTATGGTGAACCGTTATGTGATGAAGTCGGAGCATGATTTATTTATTGATTTTCTTCCTTATGAGTGGCGGTCGGGGACGAGCGATGGTCTTTTCCAACCAATCTATCCCCCTAGGAGCATGAGCGTAATACTTTTCTTTGATAACTTGTAGATTTTTGCAATAAGTATATGAGTTCTTTATGACTAATGTTGAGTCCATGGATTATACGCACTCTCACCCTTCCACCTTTGCTAGCCTCTCTAATACCGCGCACCTTTCGCCGGTATCATACACCCACCATATACCTTCCTCAAAACAGCCACCATACCTACCTATTATGGCATTTCCATAGCCATTCCGAGATATATTGCCATTCAACTTTCCACCGTTCCGTTATCAAGTTGTAATTGTTGAGTTGTAAGAAAAATAAAAGTGTGATGATCATCATTATTAGAGAATTGTCCTAGTGAGGAAAGGATGATGGAGACTATGATTCCCCCACAAGTCGGGATGAGACTCCGGATGAAAAATAAATAAAAGAGGCCAAAGAAGCCCAAATAAAAAAGAGAGAGAAAAGAGGACATAAAAAAGAGAAAACGCCCAAATAAAAAAAATGAGAGAAAAAGAGAGAAGGGACAATGTTTACCACACTTGTGCTTCAAAGTAGCACCATGATATTCATGATAGAGAGTCTCCTATGTTATCACTTTCATATACTAGTGGGAATTTTTCATTATAGAACTTGGCTTGTATATTCCAATGATGGGCTTCCTCAAATTTCCCTAGGTCTTCATGAGCAAGCAAGTTGGATGCACACCCACTTAGTTTCTTTTTGAGCTTTCATATACTTATAGCTCTAGTGCATCCGTTGCATGGCAATCCCTACTCACTCACATTGATATCTATTGATGGGCATCTCCATAGCCCGTTGATACGCCTAGTTGATGTGAGACTATCTTCTCCCTTTTTGTCTTCTCCACAACCACCACTCTATTCCACCTATAGTGCTATATCCATGGCTCACGCTCATGTATTGCGTGAAGATTGAAAAAGTTTTGAGAATGTCAAAAGTATGAAACAATTGCTTGGCTTGTTATCGGGGTTGTGCATGATTTAAATATTTTGTGTGGTGAAGATAGAGCATAGCCAGACTATATGATTTTGTAGGGATAACTTTCTTTAGCCATGTTAGTTTGAGAAGACACAATTGCTTTGTTAGTATGCTTGAAGTATTATTATTATTTTTATGTCAATATGAACTTTTGTCTTGAATCTTTCGGATCTGAATATTCATACCACAATTAAGAAGAATTACATTAAAATTATGCCAAGTAGCACTCCGCATCAAAAATTCTATTTTTATCATTTACCTACTCGAAGATGAGCAAGAATTAAGCTTGGGGATGCTTGATACGTCTCCAACGTATCTATAATTTTTGATTGCTCCATGCTATATTATCTACTGTTTTGGACATTATTGGGCTTTATTATCCACTTTTATATTATTTTTGGGACTAACCTATTAACCGGAGGCCCAACCCAGAATTACTGTTTTTTGCCTGTTCTAGGGTTTCGAAGAAAAGGAATATCAAACGAAGTCCAAACGGAATGAAACCTTCGGGAACGTGATTTTCTCAACGAACAAGACACGGGAGACTTGGACCCTACGTCAACAAAGAAAAGAGGAGGCCACGAGGTAGGGGGGCGCGCCTACCCCCCAGGCACGCCCTCCACCCTCGTGGGCCCCCTATTGCTCCAACGACGCACTCCTTCCTCCTATATATACCTACGTACCCCCAAACGATCATATACGGAGCCAAAAACCTAATTCCACCGCCGCAACTTTCTGTATCCACGAGATCCCATCTTGGGGCCTGTTCCTGAGCTCCGCCGGAGGGGGCATCGATCACAAAGGGCTTCTTCATCAACACCATAGCCCCTCCGATGAAGTGTGAGTAGTTTACCTCAGACCTACGGGTCCATAGTTAGTAGCTAGATGGCTTCTTCTCTCTTTTTGGATCTCAATACAATGTTCTCCCCCTCTCTTGTGGAGAACTATTCGATGTAATCTTCTTTTTGCGGTGTGTTTGTTGAGACCGATGAATTGTGGGTTTATGATCAAGTCTATCTATGAATAATATTTGAATCTTCTCTAAATTCTTTTTTGTATGATTGGTTATCTTTGCAAGTCTCTTCGAATTATCAGTTTGATTTGGCCTACTAGATTGATCTTTCTTGCAATGGGAGAAGTGCTTAGCTTTGGGTTCAATCTTGCGGTGTCCTTTCCCAGTGATAGTAGGGGCAACAAGGCACGTATTGTATTGTTGCCATTGAGGATAACAAGATGGGGTTTTCTTCATATTGCATGAGTCTATCCCTCTACATCATGTCATCTTGCTTAAGGCGTTACTCTGTTTTTAACTTAATACTCTAGATGCATGCTGGATAGCGGTCGATGAGCGGAGTAATAGTAGTAGATGTAGGCAGGAGTCGGTCTACTTGTCTCGGACGTGATGCCTATATACATGATCATACCTAGATATTCTCATAACTATGCTCAATTCTGTCAATTGCTCAACAGTAATTTGCTCACCCACCGTAGAATACTTATGCTCTCGAGAGAAGCCACTAGTGAAACCTATGGTCCCCGGGTCTGTCTTCATCATATTAATCTCCTACTACTTAGTTATTTCCTTTGCTATTTCCTTTGCCTTTATTTTACTTTGCATCTTTATCGTGAAAATACCAAAAATATTATCTTATCATATCTATCAGATCTCACTCTCGCAAGTGGCCTTATAGGGATTGACAACCCCTATTTGCGTTGGTTGCGAGGATTTATTTGTTTTGTGCAGGTACGAGGGACTCCCGCGTAGCCTCCTACTGGATTGATACCTTGGTTCTCAAAAACTGAGGGAAATACTTACACTACTTTGCCACATCATCCCTTCCTCTTCGGGGAAAACCAACGCAGTGCTCAAGAGGTAGAACCCATCAATAGATATCAATGTGAGTGAGTAGGGATTGCCATGCAATAGATGCACTAGAGCTATAAGTGTATGAAAGCTAAAAAGAAACTAAGTTGGTGTGCATCCAACTCGCTTGCTCACGAAGACGTAGGACTATTTTAGGGAGCCTATCATTGGAATATACAAGCCAAGTTCTATAATGAAAAATTCTCACTAGTATATGGAAGTGACAAAATAGGAGACTCTCTATCATGGAGATCATGGTGCTACTTTGAAGCACAAGTGTGGAAAAATGATAGTAACATTGTCCCTTCTCTCTTTTCTCTCATTTTTCTTGGGGCTTCTTTTGGCCTCTTTTATTTTTTATAAAGTCCGGAGACTCATCACAACTTGTGAGGGAATCATAGCTTCCATCATCCTTTCCTCACATGGGGCAATGCTCTAAAAATGATGATCATCACACTTTTATTTACTTACAACTCAAGAATTATAACTCGATACTAGAACAAAATATGACTATATGAATGCCTTTGGCGGTGTAGCAGGATGTCCTATCATCAAGAGTGACATGTATATATAAAATATGAACGGTGGCCTTGCCGCAAATACTATGCCAACTACATGATCATGCAAAGCAATATGACAATGATTAAGCGTGTCATAATAAACGGAAAGGTGGAAGTTGCATGGCAATATATCTCGGAATGGCTATGGAAATGCCATAATAGGTAGGTATGGCGGCTGTTTTGAGGAAAGTAAATGGTGGGTCTAATGCACCAGTGATAATTGCACGGTACTAGAGAGGCTAGCAATGGTGGAAGGGTGAGAGTGCGTATAATCCATGGACTCAACATTAGTCATAAATAACTCACATACTTATTGAAAAAATTATTAGCTATCGAAACAAAGTACTACATGTTGGGTAACGCAGTAATTTCAAAAAAATTCCTACGCACATGCAAGATCATGGTGATGCATAGCAATGAGAGGGGAGAGTATCGTCTACGTACCCTCATAGACCGTAAGCGGAAGCGTTATGATAACGCGGTTGATGTAGTCGTACGTCTTCACGGTCGACCGATCTAGCACCGAAGGTACGTCACCTCCGCGATCTGCACACGTTCATCTCGGTGACGTCCCGCGAACTCACGATCTAGTAGAGCTTCGAGGGAGAGTTTCGTCAGCACGACCGCGTGATGACGGTGATTATGATGCTACTGGAACAGGGCTTCGCCTAAGCACCGCTACGATATAACCGAGGTGGATAATGGTGGAGGGGGGCACCACACATGGCTAAAAGATCAATGATCAACTTATGTGTCTATGGGGTGCCCCCTCCCCCGTATATAAAGGAGTGGAGGAGGGGGAGGAGGCCGGCCTCCTAGGCGCGTCCCAAGGGGAGTCCTACTCCCACCGGGAGTAGGATTCCACCCCTTCCATGAGTAGGAGTAGGAGGGGTGGAAGGAGAAGAGAGG
>NC_041382.1:106971521-107050174 GCF_002162155.2 Triticum dicoccoides | reverse complement strand
GGTAACCCCCCGGTACTCCGATATTCGTCCAAACTTACTCGGAACCCTTCCGATGTCCAAACATAGTCATCCAATATATCAATCTTTATGTATCGACCATTTCGAGACTCCTCGTCATGTCCGTGATCAAATCCGGGACTCCAAACTATCTTCGGTACATCAAAACACATAAACTCGTAATACTGATCGTCACCGAACGTTAAGCGTGCGGACCCTACGGATTCGAGAACTATGTAGACATGACCGAGACATGTCTCCGGTCAATAACCAATAGTGGAACCTGGATGCTCATATTGGTTCCTACATATTCTACGAAGATCTTTATCGGTCGAACCGCATAACGGCATACGTTGTTCCCTTTGTCATCGGTATGTTACTTGCCCGAGATTCGATCATCGATATCTCAATACCTAGTTCAATCTCGTTACCGGTAAGTCTCTTTACTCATTCCGTAATGCTACATCCCATAACTAAGTCATTAGCTACATTGCTTGCAAGGCTTATAGTGATGTACATTATCGAGAGGGCCCAGAGATATCTCTCCGACAATCGGAGTGACAAATCCTAATCTTGATCCATGCCGACTCAACAAACACCATCGGAGACACCTGTAGAGCACCTTTATAATCACCTAGTTACGTTATGACGTTTGGTAGCACACAAAGTGTTCCTCCGGTATTCAGGAGTTGCTTGATCTCATAGTCATAGGAACATGTATAGCTATGGAGAAAGCAATAGCAACAAACTAAACGATCATCGTGCTAAGCTAACAGATGGGTCAAGTCAATCACATCATTCTCCAATGATGTGATGCCGTTAATCAAATGACAACTCATGTCTATGGTTAGGAAACATAACCATCATTGATTCAACGAGCTAGTCAAGTAGAGGCAAACTAGTGACACTCTGTTTGTCTATGTATTCACACATGTAGTAAGTTTCCGGTTAATACGATTATAGCATGAATAATAAACATTTATCATGATATAAGGAAATATAAATAACAACTTTATTACTGCCTCTAGGGCATATTTCCTTTAGTTTCCCACTTGCACAAGAGTCAATAATCTAGATTACATTGTAATGATTCTAACACCCATGGAGTCTTGGTGCTGATCATGTTTTTCTTGTGAGAGAGGCTTAGTCAACGGGTTTGCAACATTCAGATCCATATGTATCTTGCAAATCTCTATGTCTCCCTCATTGACTTGATCACGGATGGAATTGAAGCGTCTCTTGATGTGCTTGGTTCTCTTGTGAAATCTGGATTCCTTTGCCAAGGCAATTGCACTAGTATTGTCACAAAAGATTTTCATTGGACCCGATGCACTAGGTATGACACCTAGATCGGATATGAACTCCTTCATCCAGACTCCTTCGTTTGCTGCTTCCGAAGCAACTATGCATTTCACTTCACATGTAGATCCCGCCATGACGCTTTGCTTGGAACTGCACCAACTAACAGCTCCACCATTTAATAAAAACACGTATCCAGTTTGTGACTTAGAGTCATCTGGATCAGTGTCAAAGCTTGCATCGACGTAACCGTTTACGACGATCTCTTTGTCACCTCCATATACGAGAAACATATACTTAGTCCTTTTCAGGTATTTCAGGATGTTCTTGACCGCTGTCCAGTGATCCACTCCTGGATTACTTTGGTACCTCCCTACTAAACTTATAGCAAGGCACACATAAGTGCTGGTACACATCATTGCATACATGATAGAGCCTATGGCTGAAGCATAGGGAACACCTTTCATTTTCTCTCTATCGTCTGCAGTGGTCGGGCATTGAGTCTGACTCAACTTCACACCTTGTAATACAGGCAAGAACCCTTTCTTTGCCTGATCCATTTTGAACTTCTTCAAAACTTTATAAAGGTATGTGCTTTGTGAAACTCCAATTAAGTGTCTTGATATATCTCTATAGATCTTGATTCCCAATATATAAGCAGCTTCACCAAGGTCTTCCATTGAAAAATTCTTATTCAAGCATCCTTTTATGCTATTCAGAACTCCAGTATCATTTCCGATCAACAATATGTCATCTACATATAATATCAGAAATGCTCCGGAGCTCCCACTCACTTTCTTGTAAATACATGCTTCTCCAAAAGTCTGTATAAAACCATATGCTTTTATCACACTATCAAAGCGTATATTCCAACTTCGAGAGGCTTGCACCAGTCCATAAATGGATCGCTGGAGCTTGCACACTTTGTTAGCACCTTTTGGATCGACAAAACCTTCTGGTTGCATCATATACAATTCTTCTTTAAGATATCCATTAAGGAATGCAGTTTTGACATCCATTTGCCAAATTTCATAATCATAAAAGGCAGCAATTGCTAACATGATTCAGACAGACTTAAGCATCGCTACGGGTGAGAAGGTCTCATCGTAGTCAACTACTTGAACTTGTCGAAAACCTTTTGCAACAAGTTGAGCTTTGTAGACAGTAACATTACCATCAGCGTCAGTCTTCTTCTTGAAGATCCATTTATTTTCTATGGCCTGCCGATCAACGGGCAAGTCAACCAAAGTCCACACTTTGTTCTCATACATGGATCCCATCTCCGATTTCATGGCCTCAAGCCATTTTGCAGAATCTGGGCTCATCATCGCTTCCTCATAGTTCGTAGGTTCGTCATGGCCAAGTAACATGACTTCCAGAACAGGATTGACGTACAACTCTAGTGTGGATCTCACTCTGGTTGACCTACGAGGTTCGGTAGTAACTTGATCAGAAGTTTCATGATCATCATCATTAGCTTCCTCACTTACTGGCGTAGGAATCACTGGAACTGATTTCAGTGATGAACTACTTTCCAATAAGGAAGAAGGTACAATTACCTTGTCAAGTTCTACTTTCCTCCCACACACTTCTTTCGAGAGAAACTCCTTCTCTAGAAAGGATCCATTCTTAGCAACGAATATCTTGCCTTCGGATCTGTGATAGAAGGTGTACTCAATAGTCTCCTTTGGGTATCCTATGAAGACACATTTCTCCAATTTGGGTTCGAGCTTATCAGGTTGAAGCTTTTTCACAGAAGCATCATAGCCCCAAACTTTAAGAAACGACAACTTGGGTTTCTTGCCAAACCACAGTTCATAAGGTGTCGTCTCGATGGATTTAGATGGTGCCCTATTTAACATGAATGCAACTGTCTCTAAAGCGTAACCCCAAAACGATAGCGGTAAATCAGTGAGATACATCATAGATCGCACCATATCTAGTAAAGTACTATTACGATGTTCAGACACACCATTATGTTGTGGTGTTCTAGGTGGCGTGAGTTGTGAAACTATTCCACATTGTTTCAAATGAAGTCCAAACTCATAACTCAAATATTCACCTCCACGATCAGATCGTAGAAACTTGATTTTCTTGTTATGATGATTTTCCACTTCACTCTGAAATTTGAACTTTTCAGATGTTTCAGACTTATGTTTCATCAAGTAGATATACCCATATCTTCTCAAATCATCTGTGAAGGTGAGAAATCAACGATATCCGCCGCGAGCTTCAATGTTCATTGGACCACATACATCACTATGTATGATTTCCAATAACTCTATTGCTCGCTCCATTGTTCCGAAGAACGGAGTTTTAGTCATCTTGCCCATGAGGCATGGTTCACAAGTACCAAGTGATTCATAATCAAGTGATTCCAGAAGTCCATCAGAATGGAGTTTCTTCATACGCCTTTTATCAATATGACCTAAATGGCAGTGCCACAAATAAGTTGCACTATCATTATCAACTCTGCATCTTTTGGCTTCAATACTATGAACATGTGTATCACTACTATCAAGATTTAGTAAAAATAGACCACTCATCAGGGGTGCATGACCATAAAAGATATTACTCATATAAATAGAACAACCATTATTCTCTGATTTAAATGAATAACCGTCTCGCATCAAACAAGATCCAGATATAATGTTCATGCTCAACGCTGGCACCAAATAACAATTATTTAGGTCTAAAACTAATCCCGAAGGTAGATGTAGAGGTAGCGTGCCGATGGCAATCACATCGACTTTGGAACCATTTCCCACGTGCATCGTCACCTCGTCCTTAGCCAATCTTCGCTTAATCCGTAGCCCCTGTTTTAAGTTGCAAATGTTAGCAACTGAACCAGTATCAAATACCCAGGCACTACTGCGAGCATTTAGTAAGGTACACATCAATAACATGTATATCAAATATACCTTTCACTTTGCCATCCTTCTTCTCTGCCAAATACTTTGGGCAGTTCCGCTTCCAGTGACTAGTTCCTTTGCAGTAGAAGCACTGAGTCTCGGGTTTAGGTCTAGACTTGGGTTTCTTCACTTGAGCAGCAACTGGCTTGTTGTTCTTCTTGAAGTTCCCCTTCTTCCCTTTACCCTTTTTCTTGAAACTGGTGGTCTTGTTGACCATCAACACTGGATGCTCCTTCTTGAATTCTACCTCCGTAGCCTTTAGCATTGCGAAGAGCTCAGGAATAGTCTTATCCATCCCTTGCATATTATAGTTCATCATGAAGTTTTTGTAGCTTGGTGGCAGTGATTGAAGAACTCTGTCAATGACACTATAATCAGGAAGATTAACTCCTAGTTAAGTCAAGTGGTTGTGGTACCCAGACATTCTGAGTATATGTTCACTGATAGAACTATTCTCCTCCATTTTGCAGCTGTAAAACTTATTGGAGACTTCATATCTCTCAGTCCGGGCATTTGCTTGAAATATTAACTTCAACTCCTGGAACATCTCATATACTCCATGACGTTCAAAACGTCGTTGAAGTCCTGGTTCTAAGCCGTAAAGCATGGCACACTGAACTATCGAGTAGTCATCAGCTGTGCTCTACCAGGTGTTCATAACATCTGGCATTGCTCCTGCAGTGGCTTTGTCACCTAACGGTGCTTGCAGGATGTAATTCTTCTATGCAGCAATGAGGATAATCCTCAAGTTATGGACCCAGTCCGTGTAGTTGCTACCATCACCTTTCAACTTAGCTTTCTCTAAGAACGCATTAAAATTCAACGGAACAACAACACGGGCCATCTATCTACAACAACATAGACATGCAAAAAACTATCAGGTACTAAGTTCATGATAAATTAAAGTTCAATTATTCAAATTACTTAAGAACTCCCACTGCGGGAGTCCTGGATTAGGGGGTGTTCGGGTAGCCGGACTATACCTTCAGCCGGACTCCAAGACTATGAAGATACAAGATTGAAGACTTCGTCCCGTGTCCGGATGGGACTTTCCTTGGCGTGGAAGGCAAGCTTAGCGATGCTGATATTCAAGATCTCCTACCATAACCCTCTCTGGTGTCTATATAAACCGGAGGGTTTTAGTCCGTAGGACAACTTCATCATACAATAATCATACCATAGGCTAGCTTCTAGGGTTTAGCCTCCTTGATCTCGTGGTAGATCTACTCTTGTACTACCCATATCATCAATATTAATCAAGCAGGACATAGGGTTTTACCTCCATCAAGAGGGCCCGAACCTGGGTAAAACATCGTGTTCCTTGCCTCCTGTTACCATCCGGCCTAGACGCACAGTTCGGGACCCCCTACCCGAGATCCGTCGGTTTTGACACCGACATTGGTGCTTTCATTGAGAATTCCTCTGTGTCGTCGCTTTTAGGCCCGATGGCTCCTTCGATCATCAACAACGATGCAGTCCAGGGTGAGACTTTTCTCCCCGGATAGATATTCGTCTTCGGCGGCTTCGCACTGCGGGCCAATTCGCTTGGCCACCTTGAGCAGATCGAAAGCTACGCCCCTGGCCATCAGGTCAGGTTTGGAAGCCTAAACTACACGGCTGACATCCGTGGGGACTTGATCTTCGACGGATTCGAGCCACAGCCAAGCGCGCCACACTGTCTCGATGGGCATGATATAGCTCTGCCGCCGAACAGCGCCTTGGAGGCCGCACACGCATCGGTTCCAACCATTGATTCGGAGCCTACTGCGCCGATCGAGGATCAGCGGTTGGACGCTGCCTCAGGGGCTGCGATCCCAGAGGCGATCAAGCCGAACTCCAGCCCCGCACTCCGCATTGCCCGTGACTCTGAGGAGCCAGATTCCTCTCCGAACTCCGAGCCCCCCACGCCTCTGCCGATCGAATCCGATTGGGCGCCGATAATGGAGGTCACTCCCGCGGACATCTTTCAGCACTCGCCCTTCGGCGACATCCTGAATTCTCTAAAGTCTCTCTCTTTATAAGGAGAGCCCTGGACGGACTACGATCAGCAAGGTTGGGATACGGATGATGAGGAAATTCAAAACCCACCCACCACCCACTTCGTAGCCACTGTCGACGACTTAACCGACATGCTTGACTTCGACTCCGAAGACATCGACGGCATGGACGACGATGCAGGAGACGAACAAGAACCAGCACCTGTAGGGCGCTGGAAGGCCACCTCGTCATACGACATATATATGGTGGACACTCCAAATGATGGAGATGGCGATGGAATAGCAGGGGACGATACCTCTAAGAAACAGCCCAAGCGCCAGCGTCAGCGGCGCCGCTCTAAATCCCGCCAAAGCAAAAACGGTGATTCCGGCACGGGAGATAATACTACTCCGGATAGCACCAAAGAACACCCCCTCCAGCAAGATTAACCTCAGGAGGACAGAGAAGCCAGCCCTCACGAGAGGGCGGTGGACCAAGAGGTTGAGGACGATAATTATACGCCTCCCTCCGAAGACGAGGCAAGCCTCGACGATGACGAGTTCGTCGTGCCAGAGGATCCCACCGAACAAGAGCGTTTTAAACGCAGGCTTATGGCCACGGCAAGCAGCCTCAATAAAAAGCAGCAACAGCTTAGAGCTGATCAGGATTTGCTAGCTGACAGATGGACTGAAGTCCTCGCGGCCAAAGAGTATGAACTCGAACGCCCCTCCAAGAGTTACCCAAAGCGCAGGCTGCTACCCCGGCTAGAGGAGGAAGCACCTACATCACCAGCGCATGACATGGCTGACCGGCGACCTCGTGGCCGCGACAGAGAGGCCTCTTGGCCCTCCACTCAAGCCATGCCCCGACACCGCGTCAAGCATACTAAGGCACGGGAAAATGCGCCCGACCTGCGCGACATACTGGAGGACAAGGCAAGACAAACAAGATCGATCTACGGATCGCGCAGGCGCCCCACGGCACGTGACGGTGATCGTCACTCCGGATGCAATAAATCCGGCCGGGCCGAACTCAACAGACAAAGCTCCTTCGAGCTGCGTCGTGATATAGCCCAATACAGAGGCGCCGCACACCCTCTATGATTCACAGATGAAGTAATGGATCATAAAATCCCTGAGGGCTTCAAACCCGTAAACATCGAATCGTACGATGGCACAACAGATCCTGCGGTATGGATCGAGGATTATCTCCTTCATATCCACATGGCCCGCGGTGATGATCTACACACCATCAAATACCTCCCACTCAAACTTAAGGGACCGGCCCAGCATTGGCTCAACAGCTTGCCAGCAGACTCAATCGGTTCTTGGGAGTATCTGGAAGCCACATTCCTTGACAACTTCCAGGGCACTTATGTGCGACCACCGGACGCCGATGACCTAAGCCACATAATTCAGCAGCCAGAGGAATCGGCCAGGCAATTCTGGACACGGTTCCTAACAAAGAAAAACCAGATAGTTGACTGTCCGGACGCAGAGGCCTTAGCGGCCTTCAAGCATAATATCTGTGACGAGTGGCTTGCCCGGCACCTGGGACAGGAAAAGCCGAAATTTGTGGCAGCCCTCATGACACTCATGACCCGCTTTTGCACGGGAGAAGACAGCTGGCTAGCTCGCAGCAACAAACCAAGAACCCTGGTAATTCGAATACCAAGGACAAAAGTGACAGCTCGCATCGGAACAAACAAAAGCGCCGCGTTAACAGCGACAGCAACGAGGATACGGCAGTTAATGCCGGATTCCGAGGCTACAAATCCGGTCAACGGAAAAAGCCATTCAAAAGAAATACTCAGGGCCCATCCAGTTTGGACCAAATACTCGACCGCTTGTGCCAGATACATGGTACCCCCGAAAAGCCAGCCAATCACACCAACATGGATTGTTGGGTGTTCAAGCAGGCAGGCAAGTTAAGAGCCGAAAACAAAGACAAGGGGCTGCATAGCGATGACAAGGAGGAGCCCAGGCCGCCGAACAACAGTGGACAGAAGGGATTTCCCCCGCAAGTGCGGACGGTGAACATGATATACGCAACCTACATCCCCAAGAGGGAGCGGAAGCGTGTGTTACGGGACGTATATGCGATGGAGCCAGTCGCCCCAAAGTTCAACCCATGGTCCTCCTGCCCGATCACCTTTGATCGAAGGGACCACCCCACTAGCATCCGTCACGGCGGCTTCGCCGCACTGGTTCTAGACCCAATCATTGACGTATTTCATCTCACAAGAGTCCTCATGGACGGCGGCAGCAGCCTGAACCTGCTTTACCAGGATACAGTGCGAAAAATGGGCATAGATCCCTCGAGGATCAAGCCCACCAAAACGACCTTTAAAGGCGTCATACCAGGTGTAGAAGCCAACTATACAGGCTCAGTCACACTGGAAGTGGTCTTCGGATCTCCGGATAACTTCCGAAGCGAGGAGTTAATCTTCGACATAGTCCCGTTCCATAGTGGCTATCACGCACTGCTCGGGCGAACCGCATTCGCAAAATTCAATGCGGTACCACACTATGCATACCTCAAGCTCAAGATGCTAGGACCTAGAGGAGTAATCACGGTCAATGGGAACACTGAATGCTCCCTCCGAACGGTGGAGCACACGACAGCGCTCGCAGTAGAAGTAAAAAGCAGCCTCTCTAGGCAGTTCTCCAGTTCGGCCTTCAAAAAGCCAGACACTGTCAAGCGCGCCCGGAGTACCCTACAAGAAGACCGCCTGACATGTTCTGAGCTAGCATAGCAATGCGGCCCCAACCCTAGCCCTCGCGATATAGCGAAACCAGCACTTCGCATACATAACTATGCTATTGAAATACCATGGGCACAGGGGAAGGGGCACTATCACCGCATGCCCGAAAAACGGCTTAAACCGCACCAGGGGCTGCCGGATTCCTTTTTTTCTCTTACTCTCAGGACTCCATACTTCGGATGACCCGTTCGGCAGTTCAACTGCCGCACAAAAGATGCAAGATCCAGGAAAGCAGACAAGCCACGCCGCATTATGGAACTCCCAGGTGGTCTCTATTGCGAGCAGTATACCTATTTTTTAATACAATTCCGCGGCCTGCCCCTGGCCAGGACATGTTAAATAGTCCAATTTCTTTTGCTTATCGCACTATTTGTATCGTTCCGCTTTCATAGCAGCCTTTCTATAAACAATGCATAGCTTTTTGTCTATTTTTTGCATTATCCTCTTTTTATATATATGTTTATTAATAACATGTCACATCCGTACACTGTGGTACGGCAAAATACGCCAGGGGCTTCAGTACCCATCTATATGGCGTGAGAAGTCCGTACACTTTCACAAGTGCGGCACCCCGAACTTATAGCACTATATGCATTGGCTCCGAATCATGATTTGGGTCAATGGTTGGGTTTGCCAGGCTCCTATGTTTTGGTGCCTTACGTTCCGCTATATCAGCTAAGGTAGCACTAGGAGAACTACTGCGATTGTGCCCCAGTTGAGCTGGGCTGAGCACCTCAGTAGAGAAAGCTAAAACCGACTGTCATGATGAAGTGAGAGACCGGTCGCTGTTCGAGAGGTTTGTCGAGTCCTTAAAGACTTATGCCGCTTCGAGCGAGGAACCGGCTTTGTCCGGCCAAGGCGTGGATAGCGCCCCGAACTCGGTCTTCCGAATACTAGCGGCTTCGCTGAAATTTAAAATTATAGAGTTCTATGGCTAAGTGAGAGTGTTCAAGCATTATAGTCCGATTGCCTTGTTCGTTGTGCTGATCGCCTCCCTCGACGGACCCAATCATGGGAAAAAGAGCGCTCAGATTTATCCCAAACACCCCAGCACTAGTGACTGGCCATCTCTCAGTTTTTTGATAAACGGCCGCATAGAAAGTAATATTTTAAATTCAAAAGCATTGCTTAGCGCATATGAACAAGTTTTTAGCGCACAGGATAACACAAGCGAGTTCATTCAAAAATTATATCCTTGGTACATTCATCCGCCATAAGGCGGGCACCAGCCAGAACATCCTTGTAATAGTTCCCGGGCTTGCGATGCTCCTTCCTCGGCGGCGGCCTGTCCCTCACAAGCTTCTCGCCGTCCAGCTTACCCCAGTGCACCTTTGCACGGGCAAGGGCCCTACGGGCACCTTCGATGCAGATGGAGCGCTTGATGACCTCGAGCCTTGGACAAGCCTCCACCAGCCGCCGCACCAGTCCGAAGTAGCTCCCAAGCAGGGCCTCTCCAGGCCACAGCCGAACTATGATGCCCTTCAGGGCTTGTTCGGCCGCCTTGTGGAGCTCGACCAGCTGCTTCAGCTAGTCGCTCAAGGGCACAGGGTGTCCGGCCTCAGCGTACTGAGACCAGAACACCTTCTCTGTCGAGCTGCCTTCCTCGGCTCGGTAGAATGCGGCGGCATCGGATACACTGCAGGGAAGATCTACGAATGCCCCTGGAGAGCTCCGGATTCGGGTAAGTAACAAGTAGTTTACTTTTATATGTCTGCTTTGCATAGAGAATGCCTTACCCGCCGCTATCTTTTTCACCGCATCCAATTCCTGGAGGGCCTTCTGGGCTTCGGCCTTGGCAGATTTGGCAGTTTTAAGGGCCGCAGCAAGCTCGGACGCTCGCGTCTTCGAGTCGAGCTCCAAACTCTCATGTTTTTCCATGAGAGCCTGAAGCTCTTGCTGCACCTCGCCGACCTGCGCCTCAAATTTCTCCCGCTTGGTGCGCTCCGTGGCCGCTTTCTTCTCGGCCTCGGACAACGCCTGCTTGAGGGTCACCACCTCAGTTGTGGCCCCTACAATAAGCAGTGTACTCCTGTCATGTTTTGCAATTGCGTCTTCTTATAGGCATTTTTTCTATAAGGTATCTCTTACCTTCTTTCTCCTCGAGCTGCCGTTTGGCAAGGCCGAGCTCTTGCTCGGTCCGCTCGAGGCCCTGCTTCAGGGCACCCACCTCCGCAGTCAGTGCGGCGGTGGCCAGCAGTGAAGCCTACATACGTATATTGACTCCTTTTTAGTTAGACTCCTGCGATATTTAATAGATCCTCTATTCGACTTTTCTTTCCGAACGCCAAACAGAGCATCAGGGGCTACTGTCTATGCGGTAATATGTTTACATATTTTTTACTTACCTCGAAGCCTGTTAGAAGGCAAGCACAAGCTTCAGTCAGTCCGCTTTTGGCGGACCGAACCTTCTGGACCACCGTACTCATGATGGTACGGTGCTCCTCGTCGATGGAGGCACCCTTAAGAACCTCCAGCAGATTGTACGGCGCCTTCGGTTGGACGGAGGACACCGGCTCAATAGGCTTGCTCCTCTTGGCAGGAGTTCGCCTGCCGCGGTCCGGAACCGGTGATGATTCCGGCGCAGTGTCCGGCTTAAAGCCGGACTTGGAGCCCTGGGGGGTCTGGTCCCCTTTACTCATGGAGTCCGGGAGGTTGCCTCGCGGCTCCTCCTGGACCACCTCCTCTTGCCCCGGAGCTTTTCGCGACGCCACTTCGGCATCATCCGCAGCACAGGGGGAGGCAGCGGGCGGAACTGAATTCACGTCCGATGAATCCAGGGAGCTGCTTGACGACTCGTCGAGCCCGTCCTTGGGCGGGCTGCATGATTACAATCGACATTAGGGAAAGCTGTGCAACAAAAGGAATATCATGAGTTACTCTGGTATCCGAACACTTACGATTTCGCCGGACGCTTGGCCCTGTCCGGCCACTCCTCTTCGTCCTCATCAGCGTCGGGGGCGTAGTCCGGCGGAGGGGTTTTCCTATTCTTGGACCCTTCGGCCTCCCCTACTGGGGCGGCCTTCCTCTTCTTTCCTCCCCCCGCTGGAGGGGGAGAGGTCTCTTCTTCCTCCTCCTCGTCTTCACGGGAGGAGTGTGTCTCGGACTCGACGACAAGTCCGACACCACCATATGCCGGGAACTCTTTCGAGTCCCCGTGGCCTTCTTCTTCTTGGCCTTCTTCTCCGGCACCACATAAGGTGCCGGAACCAGCAGCTTCACTAGGAGAGCAGGGGCTGGGTCTTCGGGCAAGGGAGCCGGACAGTTAATCAGTCCGGACTTATCCTGTCAAAGGTGAGGGAGTTTAGATCCCACATAGAGTCAAACTATGAAGAAAACTTAACATCCTGTAAAAGATGAAAATTTTTACCTCACCAGCAAGACGCTGCGAGCTGAATCCGCGGTCTTCGGAGGCGGATGTGGGAGCCTCGACGCCTTTGGTTAGCCCCCTCCAGACATATTCGAACGTCGTGTCGAAGAGCCTGCTCAGAGTTCGGTGCTCCGCCGGGTTGAACTCCCACAGATTGAAGTCCCGTTCTCGACACAGAAGGATCCGGCGGACGAGCATGACCTGGACTACATTGACAAGCTTGAGCTGCTTGTTCACCAGGGACTGGATGCATTTTTGCAGTCCGGTCACCTCTTCTTTGTCGCCCCACGACAAGCTCGTCTCCTTCCAGGACGTGAGCCGCGTAGGGGGTCCGGATCGGAATTCAGGGGCTGCGATCCACTTCGGATCGCGTGGCTCGGTGATGTAAAGCCACCCTGACTGCCACCCCTTCAAGGTCTCCAAAAAGGAGCCCTCGAGCCATAGGACGTTGGCTATTTTGCCCGCCATGGCACCTTCGCACTCCGCCTGGTTGCCGCACACCACCTTTGGCTTGACGTTGAAGGTCTTGAGCCAGAGGCCGAAATGGGGGCGGATGCAGAGGAAAGCCTCGCACACGACGATAAACGCCGAGATATTGAGGATGAAGTTCGGGTCCAGATCGTGGAAATCTAGGCCATAGTAGAACATGAGCCCGCAGACAAATGGGTGGAGAGGAAAACCCAGTCCACGGAGGAAGTGGGGAAGGAATACTACCCTCTCATGGGGCATTGGGGTGGGGACAAGCTGCCCCTCCTCAGGAAGCCGGTGCGCGATGTCTTTGGACAAGTACCCGGCCTTCCATAGCTTTTTGACATGGCCCTCCGTGACGGAGGAGACCATCCACTTGCCTCCCGCTCCAGACATTGTTGGAGAAGGTTGAGGTAGGAAGTGCGGGCTTGGGCGCTGGAGCTCGGGTGCGCAGAAGATGGATAGGCAAAGGAGGAAGAAGGCGTAGGTAAAAAGGTGGATCCTTATCCCCTTATATGGGCGGATGCGACTATGCGTCCCCACCGGCCTAGTAAAACTCGCTTGCCTCCCAGGCGCCGTGATAAATGGCGCGGTTGGGTTACCCACGTCCGTATTGATGAGAATCCCGTAAATGGGGGACACGATCTCTGCTTTGACAAGACGTGCCAAGGAAACCGCCTCGCAAAACACGCTGAGGTGGAAAAGTGAAAATGATTCGAATAAAGGCTTGGCCGTAGTGTGATGTCACGCTGCGGAATACGTGAGCAGATTAGATTTGTGTTAATATTATTCTCTCTGTGGCAATACGTGGAAACTTATTTTGCAGAGTCGGACACTACTCTTGGTGTTTACAAACTTTTATGAAGAATTTGGAGGAGGAACCCGCCTTGCAATGCCGAAGACAATCTACGCGCCAGACTCATTGTCATTGAAGCCTGGTTCAGGGGCTACTGAGGGAGTCCTGGATTAGGGGGTGTCTGGGTAGCCGGACTATACCTTCAGCCGGACTCCAGGACTACGAAGATACAAGATTGAAGACTTCGTCCCGTGTCCGGATGGGACTTTCCTTGGCGTGGAAGGAAAGCTTGGCGATGCGGATATTCAAGATCTCCTACCATTGTAACCGACTTTGTGTAACCCTAACCCTCTCCGGTGTCTATATAAACCAGAGGGTTTTAGTCCATAGGACAACTTCATCATACAACAATCATACCATAGGCTAGCTTCTAGGGTTTAGCATCCTTGATCTCGTGGTAGATCTACTCTTGTACTACCCATATCATCAATATTAATCACGCAGGACGTAGGGTTTTACCTCCATCAAGAGGGCCCGAACCTGGGTAAAACATCGTGTTCCTTGCCTCCTGTTACCATCCGGCCTAGACGCACAGTTCGGGACCCCCTACCCGAGATCCGCCGGTTTTGACACCGAAACCCACTTAGATAGACATCTCTCTAATCATCTAAGTGATCACGTGATCCATATCAACTAAACCATGTCCGATCATTACGTGAGTTGGAGTAGTTTTCAATGGTGAACATCACTATGTTGATCATATCTATTATATGATTCACGCTCGACCTTTCGGTCTCCAATGTTCTGAGGCCATATCTGCATATGCTAGGCTTTTCAAGTTTAACCCGAGTATTTCGCGTGTGCAAAACTGGCTTGCACCCGTTGTATGTGAACGTAGAGCTTACCACACGCGATCATCATGTGGTGTCTCGACACGACGAACTGTAGCAACGGTGCATACTCAGGGAGAACACTTACACCTTGAAATTAAGTGAGAGAGATCTTGTAATGCTACCGCCGAACTAAGCAAAATATGATGCATAAAGGATAAACATCACATGTAATCAATATAAGTGATATGATATGGCCATCATCATCTTGTGCCTTTGATCTCCATCTCCAAAGCACCGCCATGATCACCATCGTCACTGGCTTGACACCTTGATCTCCATCGAAGCATTGTTGTTGTCTCGCCAACTATTGCCTATATGACTATCGCTACCGCTTAGTGATAAAGTAAAGCAATTACATGGCGATTGCATTTCATACAATAAAGCGACAACCATATGGCTCTTGCCAGTTGCCGATAACTCTGTTACAAAACATGATCATCTCATAAAATAAAATTTAGCATCATGTCTTGACCATATCACATCACAACATGCCCTGCAAAAACAAGTCTACATCCTCTACTTTGTTGTTGCAAGTTTTACGTGGCTGCTACGGGCTGAGCAAGAACCATTCTTACCTACGCATCAAAAACCACAACGCGGTATACTGATTGCTTTTTAATCTTCAGAAAGAACCCTATTCATTGAATCCAATTCAACTAAAGCTGGAGAAACAGACACCCACTAGCCACCTGTGTGCGAAGCACGTCGGTAGAAACAGTCTCGCGTAAGCGTACGCGTAATGTCGATCTGGGCCGGTTCATCCAACAATGCCGCTGAATCAAGAATCAACTAGTGACGGCAAGCAATATGTATATACTCACGCCCACAACTCCTTTGTGTTCTACTCGTGCATATAAGATCTACGCATAAACCTGGCTCGGATGCCACTGTTGGGTAACACAGTAATTTCAAAAAATAATAATTCCTACGCACATGCAAGATCATGGTGATGCATAGCAACGAGAGGGGAGAGTATCGTCTACGTACCCTCGTAGACCCTAAGCGGAAGCGTTATGACAACGCGGTTGATGTAGTCGTATGTCTTCATGATCGACCGATCTAGCACCGAAGGTACGACACCTCCGTGATCTGCACACGTTCAGCTCGGTGACGTCCCGTGAACTCATGATCCAGTAGAGCTTCGAGGGAGAGTTTCATCTGCACGACGGCGTGATGATGGTGATGATGATGCTACCAGAACAGGGCTTCTCCTAAGCAGCGCTACGATATAACCGAGGTGGATTATGGTGGAGGGGGGCACCGCACACGGCTAAAAGATCAATGGGGTGCCCCCTCCCCCGTATATAAAGGAGTGGAGGGGGGAGGAGGCCAGCCTCCTAGGCGCACCCCAAGGGGAGTCCTACTCCCACCGGGAGTAGGATTCCACCCCTTCCATGAGTAGGAGTAGGATGGAAGGAAGGAGAAGAGAGGGGGAGGGAAAAAGGGGCGCGCCCCCCCTTGCTAGTCCAATACGGCCTGCCCTGGCCGCCCCTTCCTCTCTCCACCAAGGCCCATGAGGCCCAATACACTCCCCCGGGGGTTTCGGTAACCCCCCGGTACTCCGGTATTCGTCCAAACTTACTCGGAACCCTTCCGATGTTCAAACATAGTCATCCAATATATCAATCTTTATGTCTCGACCATTTCGAGACTCCTCGTCATGTCCGTGATCAAATCCGGGACTCTGAACTATCTTCGGTACATCAAAACACATAAACTCGTAATACCGATCGTCACCGAACGTTAAGCGTGCGGACCCTACGGGTTCAAGAACTATGTAGACATGACCGAGACATGTCTCCGGTCAATAACCAATAGTGAAACCTAGATGCTCATATTGGCTCCTACATATTCTACGAAGATCTTTATCGGTCAAACCGCATAACGGTATACGTTGTTCCCTTTGTCATCGGTATGTTACTTGCCCGAGATTCGATCGTCGGTATCTCAATACCTAGTTCAATCTCATTACCGGCAAGTCTCTTTACTCGTCTCGTAATGCTACATCCCGTAACTAACTCATTAGCTACATTGCTTGCAAGGCTTATAGTGATGTACATTACCGAGAGGGCCCAGAGATACCTCTCCGACAATCAGAGTGACAAATCCTAATCTTGATCCATGCCAACTCAACAAACACCATTGGAGACACCTGTAGAGCACCTTTATAACCACCCAGTTACGTTGTGATGTTTGGTAGCACAGAAAGTGTTCCTCCGGTATTCGGGAGTTGCATGATATCATAGTCATAGGAACATGTATAGTTATGAAGAAAGCAATAGCAACAAACTAAACGATCATCGTGCTAAGCTAACAGATGGGTCAAGTCAATCACATCATTCTCTAATGATGTGATCCCGTTAATCAAATGACAACTCATGTCTATGGTTAGGAAACATAACCATCATTGATTCAACGAGCTAGTCAAGTAGAGGCAAACTAGTGACACTATGTTTGTCTATGTATTCACACATGTACTAAGTTTCCAGTTAATACAATTCTAGCATGAATAATAAACAATTATCATTATATAAGGAAATATAAATAACAACTTTATTATTGCCTCTAGGCATATTTCCTTCACTACACGCATGCTCCAAGGGGATAGATTTGTCATAGGAATTCTAGGGATAGATTTGTAGTAAAAGATCATCGCTCGTCCCCGATCGCCACTCATAAGGAAGATAATAAATAAATAAATCAGGCTCCGTCTTCAGCACATAACGGTTCAACATACGTGCATGCTACGGGAATCACAAACTTTAACACAAGTATTTCTACGAATCCACAATTACTCACTAGCATGACTCTAATATCATCATCTTTATATATCAAAACAAATGCAAGGCATCGAACTTCTCATCTATTCAATGCTCTTTATATGAATTTTTTATTATATCCCTCTTGGATGCCCATCATATTAGGACTAAATTCATAACCTAAGTAAATTACCATGCTGTTTAGAGACTCTCAAAATAATATAATTGAAGCATGAGAGTTCAATAGTTTCTATAAAATAAAGTCACCGCCGTGCTCTAAAAATATATAAGTACACTAGAGCAAACTGCCTAGCTCAAAAGATATAAGTGAAGCACATATAGTCTTCTAATAAATTCACGATTCATGCGTGTCCCTCTCAAAAGATGTGTACAACCAGAATGATTGTGGCAAACTAAAAAGTAAAGACTCATATCATACAAGACGCTCCAAGCAAAACACATATCATGTGGTGAATAGAAATACAGCCTCAAGTAAAATTACCGATGGATTGAAGACGAAAGAGGGGATGCCATCCGGGGCACCCCAAGCTTAGATGCTTGCTTATCCTTGAATATTACCTTGGGGCACCTTGGGCATCCCCAAGCTTAGGCTCTTGCCACTCCTTATTCCATAGTACATCAAATCTCTACCCAAAACTTGAAAACTTCACAACACAGAACTCAACAGAAAACTCATGAGACCCGTTAGTATAAAAAAATCACCACTTTCGGTACTATTGTGAACTAATTCTTTATTTATATTGGTGTAATATCTGTTGTATTCCGACTTCTCCATGGTTCATACCCACTGATACATCTCCAATGTATCTATAATTTTTGATTGTTCCATGTTGTTATATTATCAATCTCCAACGTATCTATTGACATAGTGCCAAGTGCTAGTTGTTGTTTTCTGCATGTTTTTTACATCGCAGGAAATCAATACCAAATGGAGTCCAAATGCAACAAAACTTTACAAACATTTTTATGGGACAAGAAGACACCTAATGGGCCAAGGCTGTGCCTGGGGGGTGCTCCGAGGAGAGCACAACCCATCAGGGCGTGCCAGGAGGCCCAGGCATGCCCTGGTGGGTTGTGCCCACCTTGGGTGCCCCTCGGACTGCCTCTTTGCTCTATAAATGCCCTAATATTCCAGAAACCCTAGGGGAGTCGACGAAAATCAATTCCAGCCGCCGCAGAGTCCAAAACCACTAGATCCAATCTAGACACCATCTCGGATGGGGTTCACCACCTCCATTGGTGCCTCTCCGATGATGCGTGAGTAGTTCTTTGTAGACCTTTGGGTCCGTAGTTAGTGGCTAGATGACTTCCTCTCTCTTGCCGAATTCTCAATACAATGGTCTCTTGGAGATCCATATGATGTAACTCTTTTTGCGGTGTGTTTGTTGGGGTCGATGAACTTTGAGTTTATGATCAGATCTATCTTTTGATATCCATGAAAGTATTTGAGTTTCTTTGATCTCTTTTATGCATGATTGCTTATAGCCTCGTATTTCTTCTCCGATATTTGGGTTTTGTTTGGCCAACTTGATCTATTTATCTTGCAATGGGAAGATGTGCTTTGTAGTGAGTTCGATCTTACGGTGCTTGATCCCAGCGACAGAAGGGGAACCGACACGTATGTATCGTTGCTACTAAGGATAAAACGACGGGGTTTATCTCTACATAGATAGATCTTGTCTACATCATGTCATCTTTCTTATTGCATAACTTCGTTTCTCCATGAACTTAATACACTAGATGCATGCTGGATAGAGGTCGATGTGTGGAGTAATAGTAGTAGATGCAGGCAGGAGTCAGTCTACTAATCTTGGACGTGATGCCTATGTAATGATCATTGCCTCGATATCGTCATGATTATTTGAAGTTCTATCAATTGCCCAACAGTAATTTGTTCACCCACCGTTTGCTATTTTTCTCGAGAGAAGCCACTAGTGAAACCTACAGCTCCCGGGTCTCTTTCTCATATTATTTGTCTTTCCGATCTATTTTCCTTTACTTTTATTTTCAGATCTATTAAACCAAAAATACAAAAATACCTTGGTGTGTTTTATTCTTATTTATTTTATTTGGTGTTCGATCTATCAATCTACTACAATTTTATTCACGTCCGTTTGACCATCTTGGGGCGCCGCTACCCGAAAGGGATTGACAACCCCTTTTACACGTTGGGTTGCGAGAAGTTGTTATTTGCGTGCAAGTGCTGTTTACGTTGTGTTGCCTGGTTCTCCTACTAGTTCGATAACCTTGGTTTCACATCTGAGGGAAATACCTACCGCCACTGTGCTGCATCATCTTTTCCTCTTTGGGGAAATACCGATGTAGCTTCAAGCCGCATCAAAAGGAATTTCTGGCGCTGTTGCCGGGGAGGATCTTCAACATATACCAGGTACCTAATCAAAAATCTCATATCCTCGCAATTTATTATTCACCGTTTGCCTCCCATTTTCCTCTCCCCCACTTCATAAAAATTTGCCGTTTTATTCACCTCTCTTTTTGTTCGCCTTTTTCTCGTTCGATCTTTTGTTTGCTTGTGTTGCCATGTGCCTTCTGTATGCTTGCATCTTCGCTTACTAAAAATATATTCATATGGATCCCCATCCACTTGCTAATCTTTTTAAAAGATCCAATCATGATGGACCAATTTCTAGTGAGTTGAGTGCACTACATTATCTTTATGAAATTTTGCTTGAGAATCATGAATCTGAAAATTGTGATGAAGAAATTTATGAAGTGATTCATATATCTCATTGAATGAAAAGCATGATTGCAATAATTTTACTATATATTCCATTAATGTCAATTGTGCTAATAATATGCAAAACCCCAAGCTTGGGGATGCTTGTTTTGTCATGTCCGCTACTTATTTCAATGATCATGATAAGGGTGATAATGTTTCTTATGATCTTGAAAATTTATTTAAGCCTCATGATGAATATCTTTGCGATAATATTGAAAGTGGGTTTGGCAGAGTGTCAACTTTAGCTAAAAATAATCCCACATATTTGGAGAGTGTTCAATCTTATGAAATTTTTGATGAAAGTGGGTTTGGAGAGGACATGACTTTATTTGATGATAATCCCACTATTCTGGAAGAGTGTCAACTTTGCATGCGTGTGGATCATAAAGAGAAAATTTTATATGATAGTTATATTAATAAATTTGATTATGATCCTACATATAATTATTACGAGAGAGTAAAATATGGTTGTAGAAATTTTCATGTTATTAAATTCCTCTCATTGTGTTGAGATTGTTAATGTTTTATTCCTCTCCTTTGCATATGCTAGATGTTTCTTGTCTTGATAATTTGTTTTCCTATAAAATTCTTATGCATAGGAAGTATGCTAGACTTAAATGTGTTTGTGACATGTTTGATGATGCTCTCGTTGTGTTTCGATTATTATCTGCTGTGTGAGCATCGTTGAAATATTATGCCTAGCTAAGGGCATAAACCTATAGCGCTTGTTGGGAGGCAACCTGATACGTCTCCAACATATCTATAATTTTTTTATTGTTCCATGTTGTTTTATTATCAATCTTGGATGTTTTATATTCATTTTATAGTCATGTATATAATATTTTGGGTACTAACCTATTGACATAGTGCCAAGTGCCAGTGCTGTTTTTTACATCGCAGAAAATCAGTATCAAACGGAGTCCAAATGCCATGAAACTTTACGGAGATTTTTTACGGACCAAAAGGAAGATATTGGGCCCTGGTTGCACCTGGGGGGAGTCCCGAGGAGGGGACAACCCACCAGGGCGCACCAGGAGGCCCAGGCGCGCCCTGGTGGGTTGTGCCCACCTCGGGTGCCCCCCTGGACCGCCTCTTTGCTCTATAAATACCCCAATATTCCAGAAACCCTAGGGAAGTCAACAAAATATTCATCCAGCCTCCGCAGAGTCCAGAACCACTAGATCCAATCTAGACACCATCTCGGATGGGGTTCACCACTTTCATTGGTGCCTCTCCGATGATGCGTGAGTAGTTCTTTGTAGACCTTCAGGTCCGTAGTTAGTAGCTAGATGGCTTCATCTCTCTCTCTTGATTCTCAATACAATGGTCTCCTGGAGACCATATGATGTAACTCTTCTGCGGTGTGTTTGTTGGGATCGATGAACTTTGAGTTTATGATCAGATCTATCTTTTTAAATCCATGAAAGTATTTGAGTTTATTTGATCTCTTTTATGCATGATCTCTTATAGCCTCGTATTTCTTCTCCAATATTTGAGTTTCATTTCGACAACTTGATCTATTTATCTTGCAATGGGAAGAGGTGCCCGGTAGTGGGTTCGATCTTACGGTGCTTGATCCCAGTGACAGAAAGGGAACCGACACGTATGTATCGTTGCTACTAAGGATAAAAAGATGGGATCTATATCTACCGCCATAGATAAACGGATCTTGTCTACATCATGTCATCGTTCTTATTGCATTACTTTGTTTTTCCATGAACTTAATACACTAGATGCATGCTGGATAGCGGTCGATGTGTGGAGTAATAGTAGTAGATGCAGGCAGGAGTCGGTCTACTAATCTTGGACGTGATGCCTATGTAATGATCATTGCCTGGATATTGTCATAATTATTTGAGGTTCTATCAATTGCCCAACAGTCATTTGTTTACCCACTGTTTGCTATTTTTCTCGAGAGAAGCCACTAGTGAAACTTACGGCCCCCGGGTCTTCTTTCTCATATATTTGCCTTTGCGATCTATTTTTCTCTTGCTTTATTTTCAGATCTATTAAACCAAAAACCCAAAATACCTTGCTGCAATTTATTTTATTTGGCATTCGATCAATCAATATTTACAACTTTCTCCGGTCCACGTGCCATTTCTGGCACGGTTACCTAAAAGGGATTGACAACCCCTTTAACACGTTGGGTTGCGAGGTGTTGTTATTTGTGTGCAGGGGCTTTTTACGTTGTGTTTCTTTGTTCTCCTACTGGTTCGATAACCTTGGTTTCATATCTGAGGGAAATACCTACCGCCGCTGTGGTGCATCATCCCTTCCTCTTTGGGGAAAAAAACTAACGTAGCTTCAAGAGACATCACAACCCAATGAATAAAATTTATTTTTGCCTTTTTCTTTCTATTCTTGAGTGTTAGCAAAATTATGCTACTATTATGATTGTGTTTTTTGTGTTTTAATTAGTGTTTGTGCCAAGTAAAGCCTTTAGGATCTTCTTGGGTGATAGTTGTTTGATCTTGCAGAAAAACAGAAACTTTTGCTCTCACGAAAACAATTCTCATTTTTTACTAGAGCTCGATAAAATGCCATGCAGAAGATTAATATACAAATTTCTCAGGTTGTACTAATCTTTTAGAATTTTTGGAGTTCCAGAAGTATTCAAAATAGTCAGATTGCTACATACTGTTCTGTTTTGACAGATTCTGTTTTCTTTGCGTTGTGTGCTTGTTTTGATGGCTCTATGGTTTTCTTTGATGAGTGTTTGCCATAGAAAAGTTGGAATACAGTAGATATAATGCAGAAACAAAATATGAATTAGTTTGGTACAGTACTATAGTAGTGATTTGCTTTCTTTTACTAACAGATCTCACGAAGGTTTTGTTGAGTTTTGTGTGATTGAAGTTTTCAAGTTTTTGGGTTATCTTACGATGGATGAAGGAATAAGGAGTAAGAAGAGCCTAAGCTTGGGGATGCTCCGGCATACCAAGCTATTATCCAAAAGAGAGCAAGCAACTAAGCTTGGGGATGCCCCGAGTGGCATCCCCTCTTTCTTCTAACGACCATCGGTATTTTATTCAAAGCTATATTTTTATTCGTCACATACTATGAGTATTGCTTGGAGCGTCTTGTATGATATGAGTCTTTGGTTTTTTTATTTTGTGTTTTAAGTCTTGATTCCTTGCTGGACACACCTATTTGAGAGAGCCAAAATTAGGTCATGACTTGTTAGAATTGCTCTCTGATACGTCTCCAACGTATCTATAATTTTTGATTGTTCCATGCTATATTATATCCTGTTTTGGACATTATTGGGATTTATTATACACTTTTATATTATTTTTGGGACTAACCTATTAACCGGAGGCCCAACCCAGAATTGTTGTTTTTGCCTATTTTAGGGTTTCATAGAAAAAGAATATCAAACGGAGTCCAAACGGAATGAAACCTTCGGGAACGTGATTTTTGGAACGAACGTGATCCAGATGACTTGGACCCTACGTCAAGACATCAACCAGGAAGGCACGAGGTAGGGGGCGTGCCTACCCCCCCAGGCGCACCCTCCACCCTCGTGGGGCCTACGTTGCTCCACTGACGTACTCCTTCCTACTATATATACCTACGTACCCCAAACTACCAGATACGGAGCCAAAACCCTAATTCCACCGACGTAACTTTCTGTATCCACGAGATCCCATCTTGGGGCCTTTCCCAGAGCTCCGCCGGAGGGGGTATCGATCACGGAGGGCTTCTACATCAACACCATAGCCTCTCTGATGAAGTGTGAGTAGTTTACTTCAGTCCTACGGGTCCATAGTTATTAGCTAGATGGCTTCTTCTCTCTTTTTGGATCTCAATACAAAGTTCTCGCCCTCTCTTGTGGAGATCTATTCGATGTAATCTTGTTTTGCGATGTGTTTGTTGAGATCGATGAATTATGGGTTTATGATCAAGTTTATCTCTGAACAATATTTGAATCTTCTCTGAATTCTTTTATGTATGATTGGTTATCTTTGCAAGTCTCTTCGAATTATCAGCTTGGTTTGGCCTACTATATTAACCTTTCTTGCAATGGGAGAAGTGCTTAGCTTTGAGTTCAATCTTGCGGTGTCCTTTCCCAGTGACAGTAGGGGCAGCAAGGCACGTATTGTATTGTTGCCATCGAGGATAACAAGATGGGGTTTATATCATATTGCATGAGTTTATCCCTCTACATCATGTAATCTTGCTTAAAGCGTTACTCTGTTCTCTTGAACTTAATACTCTAGATGCATGAGTTTATATCATATTGCAAGATGGGGTTTATATCATATTGCATGAGTTTATACTCGAGAGAAGCTTCTAGTGAAACCTATGGCCCCCGGGTCTATTTTCCATCATATTAATCTTCCAATACGTAGTTATTTCCTTTGCTATTTATTTTACTTGCATCTTTATTTCTCTTTATCATAAAATACCAAAAATATCATCTTATCATATCTATCTCACTCTCGTAGGTGACCGTGAAGGGATTGACAACCCCTTTACCACGTTGGTTGTGAGGAGTTTATTTGTTTGTGTAGGTGCGAGGGACTCGTGCGTGGCCTCCTACTGGATTGATACCCTGGTTCTCAAAAACCGAGGGAAATACTTACGCTGCTCTACTGCATCACCCTTTCCTCTTCAAGGGAAAACCAACGCAGTGCTCAAGTGGTAGCAAGAAGGATTTCTGGTGTCGTTGCCAGGGATTCTACGCAAAAGTCAACATACCAAGTAGCCATCACAAACCCTTATCTCCCGCATTAGGTTATTTGCCGTTTTCCTCTCCCCACTTCACCCTTGTTGTTTTATTTGCCCTCTCTCTCTATCCTCCCTCTCTTTCTCTATTCGCCTCTTTTTGCTCGTTTCTTGTTTGCTTGTGTGTCGGATTGCTTGCTTGTCACGATGGCTCAAGATAATACCAAATTGTGTGACTTTATCAATACCAACAACAATGATTTTATTAGAACTCCAATTTCTCCTCTTACCGATGCTGAATCTTGTGAAATTAATGCTGCTTTGCTGAATCTTGTCATGAAAGATCCGTTTTCCGGCCTTCCTAGTGAAGATGTCGCTACCCATCTAAACAACTTCGTTGATTTGTGTGATATGCAAAAGAAGAAAGATGTGGACAATCATATTGTTAAATTCAAGCTATTTCCTTTTTCGCTTAGAGATTGTGCTAAAGCTTGGTTTTCGTCTTTGCCTAAAAATAGTATTGATTTGTCGAATAAGTGCAAAGATGCTTTTATCTCTAAGTATTTTCCTCCCACTAAGATCACCTCTCTTAGAAACGATATTATGAATTTTAAGCAACTTTATCATGAACATTTTGCACAAGCTTGGGAGAGGATAAAATTAATGATACGTAATTGCCCTACACATGTTTGAATTTGTGGATGATTATACAAAAATTTTATGCCGGATTGAATTTTACTTCTAGAAATCTTTTAGGTTCGGCCGTGGGAGGCACTTTTATGGAAATCACTTTAGGAGAAGCTACTAAACTCCTAGATAATATTATGGTTACTTATTCTCAATGGCACACTGAAAGATCTACTAATAAGAAGTGCATGCGATAGAAGAAATTAATGTTTTTAGTGGTAAGATGGATGAACTTATGAAATTATTTGCTAATAAAAGTGTTTCTTCTGATGCTAATGATATGCATTTGTCTACTTTGATTGAGAATAATAATGAATCTTTGGAATGCGAATTTTGTTGGTAGGAATAATTTTGGTAACAACGCGTATAGAGGAAACTTTAATCCTAGGCCGTATCCTAGTAATTCCTCTAATAATTATGGTAATTCCTACAACAATTCTTATGGAAATTTTAATAAACCCTTTGATTTTGAATCTAATATTAAATAATTTATTACCTCGCAAAAGAATTTCAATGCTTTGATTGAAGAAATATTGCTTCAGATTGATGAGTTGGCTAGGAATGTTCATAGAATTTCTCTTGATGTTGATTCTTTGAAACTTAGATCTATTCCTCCTAAGCATGATATCAATGAGTCTCTCAAAGCCATGAGAATTTCCATTGATGAGTGCAAAGAAAGAACCGCTTGGATGCGTGCTAAGAAAGATTGCTTTATAAAAGCGTGTTCTTCTAGTTTTCATGATAATAAAGATGAAGATCTAAAAGTTATTGATGTGTCCCCTATTAAATCTTTGTCTTGTAATATGAATCTTGGTAATGATGGGACTGAATATGATCCACCTTTACCTAGAAGGCGTTCCAAAAATTCGGAGTCTTTAGATCTTGATGCTAAAATTGTTAAAAGTGGGATTGAAGAAGTCAAAACTTTAAATATTAATGAACCCACTATTTTGGATTCCAAGGAATTTAATTATGATAATTGCTCTTTGATATATTGTATTTCCTTGTTGCAATCCATGCTAAATTCCCCTCATGCTTATAGTCAAAATAAAGCCTTTACCAAACATATTATTGATGCTTTGATGCAATCTTATGAAGAAAAACTTGAGTTGGAAGTTTCTATCCCTAGAAAAATTTATGATGAGTGGGAACCTACTATTAAAATTAAGATTAAAGATCATGAATGCTATGCTTTGTGTGGTTTGGGTGCTAGTGTTTCCACGATTCCAAAGACTATGTGTGATTTGCTAGGTTTTCGTGATTTTGATGATTGCTCTTTAAACTTGCACCTTGCAGATTCCACTATTAAGAAACATATGGGAAGAATTAATGATGTTCTTATTGTTGCAAATAGGAATTATGTGCCTGTGGATTTTATTGTTCTTGACATAGATTGCAATCCTTCATGTCCTATTATTCTTGGTAGACCTTTCCTTAGAACATTGGTGCAATTATTGATATGAAGGAAGGGAATATTAGATTCCAATTTCCGTTAAGGAAAGGCATGGAACACTTCCCTATAAATAAAATTAAATTACCTTATGAATCTATTATGAGAGTACTTATGGATTGCCTTCCAAAGATGGCAATACCTAGATCTATCTTTGCTTTCATGCCTAGCTAGGGGCGTTAAACGATAGCGCTTGTTGGGAGGCAACCAAATTTTATTTTTATTCCTTTATTTTTGCTCCTGTTTAGTAATAAATAATTTATCTATCCTCTGTTTTGGTTGTGTTTTTTGTGTTTAATTAGTGTTTGTGCCAAGTAGAACTTTAATCTTGCTGTAAAAAACAGAAACTTTAGCGCTCACGAGAACTGCTGCCATTTTTATTTGGAAAGTGATATTTAGTTAATTATTTTTGAATATGATTAATAGATAAATTCCTCACGTCCAGAAATTATTTTAGAATTTTTGGGGTTCCACATCTTGCGTTAGCTACAGATTACTACAGACTGTTCTATTTTTGATAGATTCTGTTTTTCGTGTGTTGTTTGCTTATTTTGATTAATCTATGGCTCGTAAAATAGTTTATAAACCATGGAGAAGTTGGAATACAGTAGTTTTAACACCAATATAAATAAATAATGAGTTTATTACAGTACCTTGAAGTGGTGTTTTGTTTTCTTTCGCTAACGGAGCTCACGAGATTTTCTACTTTAAGTTTTGTGTCGTGAAGTTTTCAAGTTTTGGGTAAAGATTTGTTGGATTATGGAACAAGGAGTGGCAAGAGCCTAAGCTTGGGGATTCCCATGGCACCCCCAAGATAATCTAAGGACACCTAAAAGCAAAGCTTGGGATGCCCCGGAAGGCATCCCCTCTTTCGTCTACTTCTATCAGTAACTTTACTTGGAGCTATATTTTTATTTACCACATGATATGTGTTTTGCTTGGAGCGTCTTGTATTATTTGAGTATTTATTTGTTTGTTTTCCACAATCATCCTTACTTCACACACCTTTTTGAGAGAGACACTCATGATTCAGAAATTGTTAGAATACTCTATGTGCTTCACTTATATCTTTTGAGTTATATAGTTTTTGCTCCAGTGCTTCACTTATATCTTTTAGAGCACGTTGGTAGATTTGTTTGTTCTCTCATGCTTCACTTATATTATTTTGAGAGTCCTACAAAACAGCATGGTAATTTGCTTTAATTATGTTAGGCATTCAAGATTAATTATAAAATTTTCTTATGAGTGTGTTGAATACTATGAGAAGTTTGAAACTTGATAATTGTTTTTGAGATATGGAGATGGTGATATTAGAGTCGTGCTAGTTGAGTAGTTGTGAATTTGAGAAATGCTTGTGTTGAAGTTTGTGATTCCCGTAGCATGCACGTATGGTGAACCGTTATGTTAAGAAGTCGGAGCATGATGTATTTATTGATTGTCCTCCTTATGAGTGGCGGTCAGGGACGAGTGATGGTCTTTTCCTACCAAACTATCCCCCCTAGGAGCATGCACGTAGTACTTTGCTTCGATAACTAATAGATTTTTGCAATAAGTATGTGAGTTCTTCATGACTAATGTTGAGTCCATGGATTATACGCACTCCCACCCTTCCACCATTGCTAGCCTCTCTAATACCACACACCTTTCGCCGGTATCATACACCCACCATATACCTTCCTCAAAACAGCCACCATACCTACCTATCATGGCATTTCCATAGCCATTCCGAGATATATTGCCATGCAACTTTCGTTTTGTTTATTATGACACGCTCCATCATTGTCATATTTGTCGGATTTTGGGTTCCGGCAGACCCTTGAGGTTCGAACACTAGGGTGCGCACGGAGATCTCTCCCCTACCGATCTACGTCCAATCTCCTCGCGTGATCTAAGCTGGAAACAATGAACAACACAAGGGACATGAGGTTTATACTGGTTCGGGCCACCGTTGTGGTGTAATACCCTACTCTAGTGTGTGGCGTGGTGGATTGCCTCAAGGGCTGATGATGAACAATACAAGGGAAGAACAGCCTCGCGAGAGGTGTTCTTGAGCTGGTGCAATGAACTGCTTGGGTGAGTTCAGTCGCCTCTCTCTCTCTCTCTGCTAGGGCTCTATCAGATCTCTAGATGTCCCTCTACTCTGTGGTGGCTAGCTCTATTTATAGAGGCCATGGGCCTCTCCCCAAATAATGAGCGGGAAGGGCGCCAACAATTGGCCGTTTTGAAGGGGAACATCTAGTACAAGTTATCCTGACCAAAGGTGGTCTTCGGCTGCCAAAAGCACTGGTGATGACGTCGTCTTGGGCTCCACGGTGATCTCCGTCCTGCCGCTCTGTTGGTCTTGGTCTCGTTGCACTGGAATGGTAACCTTTGCCCGATGCCTTGGCCTGTGCTTGTTCCCTTTGCACCAAAGGGGAAACAAGGACACTGCGCAGGCAGGCGCCCGCCTGGTCTCGATCATCATGGCTTGCGTCATGGGATCCTCGCGAGGTACCCCTGCCTTGATCTCTCCGCCTCCTCGCGAGCCTGCCTGATGAGGCTGCCTCTGAGGAAGCTTTCCGTCATCCACCCCGTGAGGCTTGGCCCCTCGCTAGGATCTTGAGCTTGAGCTGATGAAGATGGGCCGCGCTGGGCCCCCACTTGAGCCACACCGCAGGCCGCAGGCAGGCAAGTCTGGGGACCCCCGTTCCCAGAACACCGATAGTAGCCCCCTGGCCCAAGGCGCGCCCGGGCTTGGCCTGGTAGGGAAGCAAAGGGGCAAGCGCGAAGTGCCGCGGGCCCCAACATCCCGCGGCCTTGGGCGCCGCATGGCGATTGATTGGACGTGGGCGTCTGCGCTTCCCCACGACGCCTCGGTGGCTGCACGACTTGACAAGTCCCTGCGTGCAAGAGACCGGTCATGATTACCTGCGATCTTGGTTCTTGGTGGTTGGCCTCCACCGGCTATAAGTACGGGGCTGCGTGAGCCCCTTCAGCCCATCCCTTCTTGCTGTTCCTTTTCTTCTTCTTGGCTACTCGCCATTCCCATGGCTCCAAAGAGATTCTCGACCACAGAGAAAGGAAAGTCCCGCCAGGCAGGGCCTGACTCCCCCTGACCAAGCGCGGTCGAGGCCACCCTCGCAAGTATTCCACGGTCCCCCTAGTGGCTTCCCGCGGCCATGGAGGCTGTTCCCTGCGGTGGTGAGCGCCCGGTTGCCGATGGGGGGCACGCCGTGGCTGTGCGCCCCCTAGGCCACGCTTTCGCTCTACGGAGGTGCTGCCGGAGTTCGTCGTGTGGTCGGTGGACCCAACCAACACCCGGCTCCAGCTCCCCCATTTCTTCGTAGGTGAACTGCCGGCCAGCACTCGGTGCGGCCTCTGGCTCCAGGAAGACGGCTGCTGCAGCAGGGCCTCCCGGGCTTCGCTGGAGGTCTCCGTTTCTGGGAATGGGGCCCTGACCTGCGGCTGGCAAACGTTTGCCCGCGCGCGCGGCCTGGGCCGGCGGTGCACCCTGTACTTCAAGTTTGATGGCGACGCCACCCTCTACGTGAGGGTGTTCGGTGAAGACGGTCGCCGTGCTGGGTGCTGCCCCGAAGACGACGACCGCGGCCGCTTGCCTAGCCCCAGCACTGACCAGGACGAAGACGGCGATAGGCGTACAGGCGGCGGTGCTCGGGGTTCGCTGAGCTTCGGCGACTCCCTCTCAGGCAGCAGCTCCTCCAGTGGTGGCCGCGACCAGCCTCCGCGCCTTCGCGCCCGCCCGGTGAAGGTAGCAGGTCAGCCCTCGCTGTTGGTTGGTGCAGGACGAATCGCGCCCATTTTGTTTTCCTTCTTTTCCTGCGCAAAAATAGAAGGTAGTATAGGGCCCCACGGGGGCGTGTTAGAACTGCTGCTGTTAACCATCACGCTGCTTCTGCTATTTCTGCGTTGTGTTTCCGCACCGTGCACCCGTGTGCGAGAATTATTTTAGCTCAGTGGGGTTTGACGTGGTCCTCGCCTCCCGAGGTCGTGGCCCCGCCGTGCACTTCGTCCCCTGCAAGGATTAGTAGGAGGGGTAACTTTCGGTCTCGGTCGTGGGGCCGATCGGCCCAGGTCCTGCACTCGTGTCGCGATGCCTGTGGGGCACGGACTGGGAGGGGTGCTCCCGTAGAGGACTCAAATAGGAAAGCTCCAAACGATCAGGGCAGAAAACACTCGCAAGTGCGCCCGCGAACCTCCCTCGCGAGACTTGTGCGAGAGAAAATGAGGCAAGCGAGTGAAAAAGACAAAGAGTCACAAGCCAGGAACGTCAACAGCTTCAATGAAACTTCAAACGGGAATAAACAAGCCAACTGTAGAAAGCAAATGGAAAGGCCGCGTCCGGCACCTATTCTAGTCTTCGATGTCTTCTCACCAGCGCGGAGCTAAGTGCTGCCACTGGGCGTCGGCGAGAGCCCCCGAGGCCCGAGGGAGGCACTCCGGAGACTCCGGGGCGTGTACAACCCCACTCATTATTACGTGAGAGTGTCACGGGCTGCGAGCTTCACATGCATTGGCCTTCTTCACAGGCACCGATCCTTTCCCTAAATGCGGCAGCTTCACAGGCTTGGCCTTCTTCACAGGCACCGGGCCTTTCCCAAAACACGACAGCTTCACAGGCATTTGCCTTCTTGATAGGCACCGGGCCTTTCCTAAAACACGGCAGCTTCACAGGCATTTGCCTTCTTCACAGGCACCGGGCCTTTCCCAAAACACGACAGCTTCACAGGCATTTGCCTTCTTCACAGGCACATGGCCTTTCCCAAAACACGACAGCTTCACAGGCATTTGCCTTCTTCACAGGCACCGGGCCTTTCCTAGGTGCTAGGCCTCGCTCAGGGATAGAACCTCTAGAGATGTTGAATGTTCCACATGTTCTGGATGGGTACCCCCTCCGTGGTCTCCAAGCACGCGGAGCCAGGCCTGGAGACATGAACAACCTTGAATGGGCCCTCCCACATGGGAGAGAGCTTGTGCAGCCCCTCCCCAGAGAGAACCCGTCTGAGTACGAGATCCCCTACCTCAAGAGTTCTGGAGCGGATGTTGCGGCAGTGGTATAGTCGCAGCGCTTGTTGATACCTTGCCTCTCATAGCGTGGCTTCTCGGTGGCGTTCCTCCCCCATCACAAGATCCATCCCCCACATGGCGTCTTGCTGCATCTCGTCGAACGCCAGGACCCGTGCGGAGCGACGCTTGACCTCGTGAGGGAGAACAGTCTCTACTCCGTAGACGAGGAAGAACGGGGTTGCCAGTCGGCTTGGTCGCAGTTGTGCGGATTGACCACAACACGGACTAGAGCTTGTCGTACCAGCCCCTGCCACAGGCCTCCGGCTTCTTCTTAAAGGTCCTGGATTTGAGGCCCCTGAGGACCTCCGCGTTGGCTCGCTCGGCCAGGCCGTTGCTCCGGGGGTGTGCTACCGAAGCGTAGCATATCTGCGTTCCAAGGTTAGCACAATACGTTTTGAAGAGATTACTGGTGAATTGCGAACCGTTGTCGGTGATGATGTGGTTGGGCACCCAAAATCGGCTCACGAGGCCCTTGATGAACTTGACCGCGGAGCCTGCCAGGATTGTGCGGACGGCTTCCACCTCAGCCCACTTGGTGAACTTGTCCACAGCGATGTAGAGGTAGCGATAGCCCCCTGGCGCCCGAGGAAACGGGCCCAGAATGCCCAACCCCCAAACTGCGAATGGCCATGAGAGGGGTATAGTCTGTAGACCCCACGCAGGCTGATGGATCTGCTTAGCGCGAAACTGGCAGGCCTCGCAAGCCTTCACCAGCTCAACGGCATCGATGAGCGCCGTGGGCCAGTAGAATCTACTACGGAACACCTTGCCGACAGGGTTCGTGACATAGAGTGGTGCCCGCAGTCTCTGCCGTGTATGTCCGCCAGTAGCTCCTTCCCTTGCTCTCGGGAGAGGCAACGTAGGGACACGTCATTTGGTCGCTTCCTGTAGAGCTCTCCATCCTTGATGCAATAAGCTATGGCCTGCCGCGCTACACGCTCCGCTTCCTCCTCGTTCTCCGGCAGAGTCCCTTGCATCAGGTAGTTCTTGAGCTCCGGGATCCAACACCCTTCCTGAGGCTCTAACGCCAGGAGCAGGCATGCCCCTGAGGCCGGGCCACAGACCGGGGCTCCTGAGGCAGGCGGCTGAGGGAGCTCCTCCCTTGGTTGCGCCATGCTCGACAGTGACGACACCGCCGAGGGTTTGAAGAGCCGCTCCTCGAAGACGCCAAGCTCCTGAGGCAGCCGCCGAGATGCCTTCTTGGCAATGTCATCAGCTTCCTGATTGGTGCCCCGGGGCACGTGTTGCAACTCCAGCCCCCGGAATTGTTTCTCCATCTTGCGAACCTCAGCGAGGTAGGCTTCCATGTGCTCGTCCTTTGGCTCATATATCTTGTTGGAGAAGTTCTCGAGGAGCTGCGAATCGCCCTTGATGATGAGGCGCTTTACCCCTAAGGCAATTGCGGCCTTCAAGCCTGCTATTAGGCCTTCGTACTCCGCTATGTTGTTGGAGATCTTTTCTCCGTGCTGGAAGGAGAGTTGTACGACGTAGTAGAGTTTGTCCTGGGTAGGGGATACGAGCACTGTGCCAGCTCCCGCACCGTGTCGGGAGAACGCCCCATCAAAGTACATGACCCAGCCGGCCGGTGCTTCACTTCCCGGGGAAAGTGATCGGTCTTCGCCTGCCTCAAGACCCGTCGCTTCTGCCCATTCTGCCATGAAATCCGCAAGTGAGGCTCCCTTGATGACTCTGGTCGTACTGAATTCTAGCTGAAATGCCTATAGTTCAATGTTCCATTCAGCGACCCTCCCAGCTGAGTTGGGGCTCCTGAGTACTCTTTCCAAGGGGTATGCTGAGACGACTTTGATGGGATGGCCTTGGAAGTAGTGGCGCAGCTTGCGTGAGGCCACTAGTAGCGCGAGGAGGAGTTTTTGAGGCATGGGGTACCGTGCCCTTGCATCCCGTAGCATCGTGCCGACGAAGTACACGGGATGCTCGACGAGGTTGAGGGTGCTGGCGCAGCTTGCGTCCTCTGGAGGTCGAGGCGTCTCTTGAGACGACGGAGCCCCCAGTGCTTGGTCGCCTGAAGAGGCCTCTCCTGCTCCGGGTGCGTTCTCCTGCTGCGGCTGTTCCTTTCCGGCTGTGGCGCGGCCTTCACGAGGCCCTCCCGGCTCTGCTTTGCTTCAGTTCGGACGGTCGATGCGGCCTTGGCACAACGCTCCTCCCTGACTGCCACCAAGGCTGCGCTAGCGGAGTAGGGGGTGGCCGCAAGGTAGAGCTCTAGGGGCTCCTGAGGACGCGGAGCTACCATCACCGGTGGGCTGGTAAGGTACCTCTTGAGGTCTTGGAATGCCTTGTCGGCCTCTTCAGTCCATTCGAAGGGGCCCTTTTTTTTCATTAGCTTGAAGAAGGGCAGCGCTCGTTCCCCCCAGCTTGGAGATGAAGCGCCCCAGCGCAGTTACACGCCCGGTGAGCTTCTGCATTTCTCTGAGGGTCCTTGGCGGGCTCATGTCTTCGACTGCCTTGACCTTCTCCGGGTTGGCCTCGATGCCCCTGTGGGACACGAGGAAACCCAGGAGCTTGCCCGAGGGGACTCCAAACACGCACTTCTCCAGGTTGAGCCGTAGCTCCACTTCGTTGAGGCTCGCAAAGGTTTCTTCCAGGTCCTGTATCAGGGTTCTTGCCTCACGAGACTTCACCACAATGTCATCGACGTAAGCTTCAGCGTTCCTCCCGAGCTGCCGGCCTAAGGCGATGTGCATCAGCCGCTGAAAGGTCGCGCCTGCATTGCGCAACCCAAATGGCATGCACGTATAGCAGTACACTCCACACGGGGTCAGGAAAGCCGTCTTCTCCGCGTCTTCTACCGCCATCTTGATCTGGTGATAGCCCGAGAAGGCATCTAGGAAGCACAATAGGTCACACTCTGCGATGGAGTCGACTATCTGGTCAATGCGGGGGAGCGGAAATGGATCCTGCGGGCAGGCCTTGTTGAGGTTGGTGAAGTCGACACACATGCGCTCCTTTCCTCCCTTTTTTGGCACAACGACTGGATTAGCCAGCCAATCAGGGTAGCGGACCTCGCGGATAAATCCTGCCGCCTCTAGCTTCCGGGTCTCTTGAATGATGAAAGCCTGTTTCTCAGTGGACTGCCGCCTCGCCTTGTGCTTCATGGGGCGCACATTGGGGCACACGTTGAGGTGATGCTCAATCACTTTCCTTGGGACCCCTGCTAACTGATCAGGTTCCCACGCGAACACCTTCTTGTTCGCATGCAGGAACCTCACCAGGGCCTCCTCCTGCTCGGGCTCGAGGTTGGCCCCTATGGTGAAGGTGGCGCCAGTGGACCCGTCCTCGTCGACTGGTACCTGCTTGGTTTCTGCCTTGTCTTGGGTGAATAGATGCTTCTTTTAGCCGGTGCATCCCCCTTGGTGAAAGTGCAACTATCCCTAGGTGGTTTTGGTAATTCATAACAACATATAGCTCATTGAGCTAATGCTATTCCAAGATGACTATTTTAGGAAAGCTCAATGATTGGCATGGCATGGATGTGAAAGTGGAACCCTCAAAATGCTAAGGACAAAGGATTGGCTCAAGCTCAAAAGCTCAAGACTCTTCATTTTATATTTTAGTGATCCAAGATCACATTGAGTCTTTAGGAAAAGCCAATACTATCAAGGAGGGATGAGGTGCTGCTTAATGAGCCTTTTGCTTCATGTGCTTAGTGATATGCTCCAAAACCCTCAACTACTTTCCCATATCCACATATGACCTAAACCCTAAGCCAAACTCGGTCCTACCGATTCTTTCTATCCGGCGCCACCGAGTTTCACTTGTCATAAGCCAGTGCCAAACCCTAGCAATTCGGTTCTACCGATAGGGATCTCGGTCTCACCGAGATGGGATTGCAAACTCTCTGTTTCCCCTTCGTAACTTTTCGGTCTCACCGAAAGAGCGAATTGGTCCCACCGAGATTGCAATTTAGACTCTCTGTTTCCCTTTTGTAACTTTTCGGTCTCACCGAAAGAGCAAATTGGTCCCACCGAGTTTGCCTGACCAACTCTCTGGTTAGCTTATTACCAAACTCGGTCTCACCGAGTTTGTGTAATCGGTCTCACCGAGATTACGTTATGCCCAAACCCTAACCATATCGGTCCTACCGAGTTGCATGTCAGTCCCACCGAAAATCTCTAACGGTCACTAGGTTTACCTTTTTGGTCCGACCGAGTTTGTTGATTCGGTCCCACCGAGATTGGAAAACTGTGTGTAAGGGTTGGATTTTGTGTGGAGGCTATATATACCCCTCCACCTCCTCTTCATTCATGGAGAGAGAGCCATCAGAACACATACACAATTCCAACTCATATGTTCTGAGAGAGAACCACCTACTCATGTGTTGAGACCAAGATATTCCATTCCTACCATATGAATCTTGATCTCTAGCCTTCCCCAAGTTGCTTTCCACTCAAATCTTCTTTCCACAAAATCCAAATCCTATGAGAGAGAGTTGAGTGTTGGGGAGACTATCATTTGAAGCACAAGAGCAAGGAGTTCATCATCAACACACCATTTGTTACTTCTTGGAGAGTGGTGTCTCCTAGATTGGCTAGGTGTCACTTGGGAGCCTCCGACAAGATTGTGGAGTTGAACCAAGGAGTTTGTAAGGGCAAGGAGATCGCCTACTTCGTGAAGATCTACCGCTAGTGAGGCAAGTCCTTCGTGGGTGATGGCCATGGTGGGATAGGCAAGGTTGCTACTTCGTGGACCCTTCGTGGGTGGAGCCCTCCGTGGACTCGTGCGACCGTTACCCTTCATGGGTTGAAGTCTCCATCAACGTGGATGTAGGATAGCACCACCTATCCGAACCACGGGAAAAACATCTGTGTCTCCAATTGCGTTTGAATTCTCCAAACCCTTCCCTTTACATTCTTGCAAGTTGCATGCTTTACTTTCCGCTGCCAATATACTCTTTGCATGCTTGCTTGAATTGTGTGATGATTGCTTGACTTGTCCTACAATAGCTAAAATCTGCCAAGAACTAAAATTGGGAAAAGGTTAAGTTTTTATTTGGTCAAGTAGTCTAATCACCCCCCTCTAGACATACTTTCGATCCTACAAGTGGTATCAGAGCTTTGGTCTCCATTTGCTTTGATCTCCATAGCTTTTAGTGGTCATAGCCTCGGTTTCACAACCTAGGAGAGTATGGCGTCTAGCGAGGGAAATTATCACCGTAGATGTCCTTACTTTATGGTACTAATTTTGCTAGTTGGAAGCATAAAATGAAAATGCATATTCTTGGACATAACCCCGCCGTTTGGGCTATTGTGTGTGTTGGTTTGCAAGGTGACTTCTTTGATGGGAAAGAACCAAACCGTGAAGCTACCGCGGATGAGTTGAAGATGTTGCAATACAATGCTCAAGTTTGTGATATTCTCTTCAACGGATTGTGCCCGAAGAATTCAAAAAAATCAGCCGTCTTGAGAATGCAAAGGAAATTTGGGACACTTTGATTGATATGCACGAAGGTACCGACTCCGTCAAGGAATCCAAGTTGGATGTGCTTCAAAGTCAACTTGACAAGTTCAAAATGAAGGATGGTGAAGGTGTCGCTGAAATGTACTCTAGGCTTGCTCTCATCACAAATGAGATTGCCGGCTTAGGAAGTGAAGAGATGACCGATAGATTCATCATCAAGAAGATTCTAAGAGCCTTGGATGGAAAATATGATACCGTGTGCACATTGATCCAAATGATGCCCAATTACAAAGATCTCAAGCCAACAGAGGTGATTGGAAGAATTGTTGCTCGTGAGATGTCACTTAAGGATAAAGAGGAACTTCACAACAAATCAAGTGGTGCCTACAAAGCCTCATGTGAAGCCCCTACATCATCAAGTGAGAAACAAAACTTCAATGAAGAATTGAGCTTAATGGTGAAGAAATTCAACAAGTTCTACAAGAGTAGAAGCAAAGATAGAAGCTTCAAGTCAAGGTCCTACAATGACAAAAGATCTTCTAATCGAGAGTGAAACTGCTACAGTTGTGGAAGACCCGGACACTATTCCAATGAGTGTACGGCTCCCTACAAGAGAAGAGAAGATTCTCCAAAAAGAAGAAGCAAAGAATCACCACCAAGAGAGAGAAGGAGTAGAGATGATCGTTATGAACGAAGATACTCACGGAGAAGCAAGGATTCGGAAAGGAAGGAAAAATCATCAAGGAGCTACACAAAATGAAGACATCAAGCTCATGTTGGTGAATGGGTATCCGGCTCCGACTCCGACAACCACTCCGAGAGAAGTTATCACTCTGACTCCGAAGATACTCAAGATGAAGGTGTTGCCGGTCTAGCACTTGTGTCAACCAACTCCTATGACATATTTGACTCACCAAATGAAGGAATTGGAATATGCTTCATGGCCAAAGGTCCTAAGGTAACACACCCCGAGTATGTTGATTTCAATAGTGATGAAGATGACTTGTTAGGTGATGATTTGCTTGTTGACAACTCTAGTGATGAATACTATGATGAAACGTCAATTAATCATGCTAATCAAGATAAAACGAATGACAATGATAAGGAGAAGATTAAGGCTCTAACTAAAGAACTAAACACTCTTAAGTTAGCTCATGAAACTATCTTCGAAGATCATCGAGAACTTTTAAGAGCTCATGAGAAATTACGCTTTGAAAAGCTCAATCTTGAGCAAGAGCATGAGTTCTTAAAAGCAATCAATGATGATCTCCGCAAGAAAAGTTCTTCTTACATTGCCAAGCGTTTACTCTTATCCACTTACATGCCTCAAGTCAAGTCTAGTAACAAGAACAAGAAAGATTCTTCCTCTAGCAGTAACAATGATCATGCTAAATCCAATATTGTTGCTTCTAGTAGCTCTCTTTATTCCACTAATGATTCTCTTAGCCAAGTTACACTTGAGTAAGAAAATAGCTTATTGAAGGGAATTATAGAGAAAGGAGTGTACAAAAGCCTTGCCGGGAGTAAGCAATTCGAGGAAATTGTGCGCAAGCAAGGAATGCGACGGAAGAATCAAGGTGTTGGTTTTGAACGAAAGTTCAATGCCAATGGAGTTGAGTGGGAAGAAGATCAATACCCCAAGACAAAGTTTGTTCCTCAACAAGAGAAGTATGATACTTCTTTCAAGGGGACACAAGCTCAAGATGATCTTCCACCACAAGACTACAAGCAAAAAGGCAAGGACAAGCTTCAAGAGGAAATTGATGCATTTGAAGAAGCTCCTAAGACCTTAGTCAAGTGGATTCCCAAGACTACTTCAAGTTCCACTTCATCAAGTACGACTACAACTCCAAGGATTCCCATCAAGATGGTGTGGATCCAAAAGAAGAAGAACTAGAGAGTTCTTGAGGGTGACTCCGCCAACATACTTCACTCTTATCATTTTGGCAAGAACAAGTGCAATCAACTTCCACTTCTTGCACTAGTTCAAGGAGTCACAAACCCTCTTGTTGGTAAGACAAGGGACAAGGTAACCTTAAAGTTTTCATGGACATCATCTTGTGTGTGCATCACTCTATGTCTATGGATATCCTTGTTTGTTCCTTGTGGGACTAACCCATGTAGGTATTGAAAGTGCAATTCACTCAAATGGATAGCTCCAAGTGATCTACATCAACATTGAGCATCCACATCTTCAACATCTACATGAAGTCATCATCGACAAAACCCGAGGTTAGTTCATCCCTCTAAGGGGGGATATCACATCTAGGGGGAGCTTTACTCTAAGACTTGAGCTAAAGCAACTCTAAAGATGTGAACACAACAATGCTTTATGTAAAAGTGGTAACCCCACTTGAGCTTAAACGATGAGTATGACCTATGATCAAGTGTTCTCACTTTACTCCTAAGTCAATATACTCATATATAGATGACCTTGTCATCGCAAATTGCTTGATAGATGCTAGAATTGGTTGTGCATGCCTTGTCACATATTTCATTTGCCATCTTATTGTGTGAGCATGCTGGTTGCATATTTTACTCATTCGAGGACATCCACTTGTTGTTTTGATTGTTTGGTTTTATTTCCTTTTGCCAAGTGGATGGACAAGAATGCCTAAGAACCTCCTCTAGCTATCTATGCTTTTCTCGTCTCAAACTCTATTCATGCTACATCACAAAATTTGATCAAGTCAGATTCGAACCACTCTGTGTGAGGAGCGCTCGGAGTCCCCGATTCGTCATAGACTTAAACTTCCAAAACCTCTTTATGATTCTCGGTCTGACCGATACCCTACTTTCGGTCCTACCGAGATCATTAAGTTGATCTAGGTTTTCGATCTCGGTGCAACCAATTTGAACCATTCGGTCACACCGAGTTGCAACAACTGTATACAGTTTTGCATCTCGGTGCCACCGAGTTATTCCACTCGGTCACACCGACAGGGTCGGGCTATATATAGTCACGGGCAAAAATTTGGAAATTTCTCCGAACCCCTTCGCCCGCGCGATAGCCTGCTCTGCCAACTTGGTCTCCGGATCATCTCCTCGCTGCCAGCCGCCTCTAGTCGCTGGTCTCCGTCGCCGTCAATGGAAATTCAACCCCGCCGTTGCCGCCGTAGCGAGTCTCCGCCGAACTAGGGTATGGACTCGATCTTTGTGCTATTCCCCAATCCGATTCTTAGCACATTGTGATCATCATGATTCTTGCCATGTTTGTTAAACTTCTATCCAGTCAATGAACTCGTAGATTAGGTTTAATTCGAAAATTTTAGGGTTCGGTTTCCGCCGAAACCATCTCGGACCGACCGAGTTGAAAAACTCGGTCCCACCGATTTGGCTTATGCCATTGCACAACTAAGACTCGGTCTGACCGAGAATTACTTATCGGTGTGACCGATTTTGGAACTCTGTGAAACCCTAGCAGTCTCGGTGCCACCGAAGACTCGGTCTGACCGAGTTCACTAGTTTAGTTGCCAAAACTGCTTCGGTATCACCGAGTTTAGAAATCGGTAGATCCGAGATGCTTTCAGTGGGAAACTAAAACGAAGTTTTTGAATTATTCTTTTGCAAAAATCTCTGCATTTTGTGATGCTTATCCACTCTATCTCATCTATAACCTATTCACAGGGTCAGCAGTCAGAGTTTGCATCATGTCAGACCAAAGTGATAGCCAGAACTTGTCAGAGCAGCAAGTGCAGATGAGTGAGGGCACTTGTCCCTCAAGTTCCTCAGATGATGGCAGCAGGAGCACCCCTAGCAATCTGCCTAAAGCTGCCACAAGACAGAGAAAGAAGAGAACCTCAGACTCAGAAGATGAGCATTATGTGGCAGAAGAGGAAGCAACTTCCAAGAGAGTTGAGCCAGCATAGGGCATAAAACCAGGGATGAAGATCAAAAGGCCAGCAGGCAGGCAGCCTATGTCAAAGGCCAGAGCTTCAACTGAGAAGCCCATTCCCATTGAGCCAGTTTCTGCTGAAGGCAAGAAGAGGAAAGAAAGGGTGAAGAAAACTGTAGCCAGAGTGCTTGGCAAGGCTTCCATCATGGAAGATGAGGAGGAAGAAGAAGAGGTAGCTGCACCAGCACCTAAGGCACCCAAGCTGATGGGTGATGCCATAAGAACAGGGGCAGCTGCTTCCAAGGCCAAGCCAGCTCCAAAGCCAAAGCCAAAGAGGAACACAAGAAGCATCCCAGCTACTGAGAAGAACAAGGCCCCAGTGCCTGAAGCTGCAGAAGAAGAAGAGAATGTTCTTAGAAAGCTCAAGCCCAAGATCCCAGACCACAACGATGCTCATCATGTGGCTGAGGATATGAAACTCAGGAGAGATTCAGGATCTCATCAACTCTAAGATGGGCACGGGGATATACTTATTGGACAAGGAACACCTGCCCATCCGTCCAGACTTTGAAGATAATCAAGTGGTCATGACTGAGAATGAGCCATCATCTGCCCAAGCACAAGCCAAGAAGGAGAAGGCGAGGAAGGAGAAAGCTGCCAAGATGCCTACTCAAGAGGAGGCATCTAAATATTTCCTGAAAACCAAACAAGAGCAGCTTGGTTACTTGATTGCATCCACCCTGCGGATTGAGCAAGGACTAGCCACCCTAACTCAGAACCAGGCAAGCTTAGAGAGGATCATGGAACAAAAGTTCTATGACTTGGATGTCAAAGTGACAGAGATTCAGACTGCAGTGGAGCAGCTCCAGGATGACATGCAAGAGAGGAGAGGCAAGACTACAACCTCAGTTCCACCAGCTACAGCCTCAGTTCCACCAGCTCCAGCGTCCACTTCAGCCTCGACTCCGACCATGTCTACAGAAGGCTTCGTCCTTGGAGTGCTCCGGACTCCACCACAACCTGAATATCAAGCCTGAGTGTCGACTTAGCACTATGCATTTTCTAGGAACTTTTTGGTAACTTGTTGCCAAAGGGGGAGAAAATGTATAGATCATAGGCTTCGAGAGAGAGTGTTGCTTTTATTCTCTCTTGTTTTATTTGGTGGTTTTTCGAACTTTGTTTGCTTTTGTGTGAGATACTATGTCATTGCTCGTGAGACATTGATGATCATGTGTTTGATCATAAGCTACACTTAATGTTTGCTTAATATTATCATCTTATGTATCTTATGTGATCATTCACTATTCTTGGTGATGAGTGCATGTATTTCATTCTTATCATTTTAAGCGCTCCACCAAGATGTATGTGACATGGAAGAGTAACCCATGACTCTAACTCTTTGTGCATTTGCAGTCCAAAGCAAATTTTAAATATGCACAAAACTAGGGGGAGCTCTTACTTGTCACATACTTCTCAAAGCGACGATATATTTCATGCTTATTATCATTTGTCGAAGCTTTGATCTATATGTTGTCATCAATTACCAAAAAGGGGGAGATTGAAAGTGCAACTATCCCTAGGTGGTTTTGGTAATTCATAACAACATATAGCTCATTGAGCTAATGCTATTCCAAGATGACTATTTCAGGAAAGCTCAATGATTGGCATGGCATGGATGTGAAAGTGGAACCCTCAAAATGATAAGGACAAAGGATTGGCTCAAGCTCAAAAGCTCAAGACTCTTCATTTTATATTTTAGTGATCCAAGCTCACATTGAGTCTTTAGGAAAAGCCAATACTATCAAGGAGGGATGAGGTGTTGCTTAATGAGCCTTTTGCTTCATGTGCTTAGTGATATGCTCCAAAACCCTCAACTACTTTCCCATATCCACATATGACCTAAACCCTAAGCCAAACTCGGTCCTACCGATTCTTTCTATCCAGCGCCATCGAGTTTCACTTGTCATAAGCCACTGCCAAACCCTAGCAATTCGGTTTTACCGATAGGGATCTCGGTCTCACCGAGATGGGATTGCAAACTCTCTGTTTCCCCTTCGTAACTTTTCGGTCTCACCGAAAGAGCAAATCGGTCCCACCGAGATTGCAATTTAAACTCTCTGTTTCCCTTTTGTAACTTTTTGGTCTCACCGAAAGAGCAAATCGGTCCCACCGAGTTTGCCTGACCAACTCTCTGGTTAGCTTATTACCAAACTCGGTCTCACCAAGTTTGTGTAATCGGTCTCACCGAGATTACGTTATGCCCAAACCCTAACCATATCGGTCCTTCCGAGTTGCATGTCAGTCCCACCGAAAATCTCTAACGGTCACTAGGTTTACCTTTTCGGTCTGACCGAGTTTGTTGATTCGGTCCCACCGAGATTGGAAAACTGTGTGTAACGGTTGGATTTTGTGTGGAGGCTATATATACCCCTCCACATCCTCTTCATTCGTGGAGAGAGAGCCATCAGAACACATACACAATTCCAACTCATATGTTCTGAGAGAGAACCACCTACTCATGTGTTGAGACCAAGATATTCCATTCCTACCATATGAATCTTGATCCCTAGCCTTCCCCAAGTTGCTTTCCACTCAAATCTTCTTTCCACAAAATCCAAATCCTATGAGAGAGAGTTGAGTGTTGGGGAGACTATCATTTGAAGCACAAGAGCAAGGAGTTCATCATCAACACACCATTTGTTACTTCTTGGAGAGTGGTGTCTCCTAGATTGGCTAGGTGTCACTTGGGAGCCTCCGACAAGATTGTGGAGTTGAACCAAGGAGTTTGTAAGGGCAAGGAGATCGCCTACTTCGTGAAGATCTACCGCTAGTGAGGCAAGTCCTTCGTGGGCGATGGCCATGGTGGAATAGACAAGGTTGCTACTTCGTGGACCCTTCGTGGGTGGAGCCCTCCATGGACTCACGCGACCGTTACCCTTCGTGGGTTGAAGTCTCCATCAACGTGGATGTAGGATAGCACCACCTATCCGAACCACGGGAAAAACATCCGTGTCTCCAATTGCGTTTGAATTCTCCAAACCCTTCCCTTTACATTCTTGCAAGTTGCAGGCTTTACTTTCCGATGCCAATATACTCTATGCATGCTTGCTTGAATTGTGTGATGATTGCTTGACTTGTCCTACAATAGCTAAAATCTGCCAAGAACTAAAATTGGGAAAAGGTTAAGTTTTTATTTGGTCAAGTAGTCTAATCACCCCCCTCTAGACATACTTTCGAGCCTACACTTGGGCTCAAGGGCGTCGGTGCTAGTGTGCTGTGCCACCGCGGCCGCCCTAAAAACAAGCTGGAGGACCTGCAGCGCATCCCTTGTGTCTCCTGGCACAGTGAGGACGCCACTGCTCCCAGGCATCTTCATGAGGTTGTACGCCGGGTGAGTTGCTGCCATGAACCGAGCCAAGGCCGGATAGCCGAGGATGGCTTTGTAGGGGAGGCCAATGGGGGCGATGTCGAAGTCGATCAGCTCCGTGCGGAAGTTGTCGCAGGTGCCGAAGGTCACTGGGAGGCGGATCTATCCCAAGGAGGCGGTGGAACCGGCTCCGACGCCCGAGAAAGGCCTGCTGGGTTGGAGCCGCTCTAGCGGCACGTGGAGGAGGCTGAAGGCCTCCACCGAGAGCACGTTGAGGCCGGCACCACTGAGGGAGTCCTGGATTAGGGGGTCTCCGGACAGCCGGACTATATCCTTTGGCCGGACTGCTAGACTATGAAGATACAAGATTGAAGACTTTGTCTCGTGTCCGGATGGGATTCTACTTGGCGTGGAAGGCAAGCTAGGCAATACAGATATGGATATCTCCTCCTTTGTAACCGACCTTGTGTAATCCTAACCCTCTCCGGTGTCTATATAAACAGAAGGGTTTTAGTCCGTAGGACAACAATCACAACATACTATCATACCATAGGCTAGCTTCTAGGGTTTAGCCTCTCTGATCTCGTGGTAGATCTACTCTTGTACTACCCATATCATCAATATCAATCAAGCAGGACGTAGGGTTTTACCTCCATCAAGAGGGCCCGAACCTGGGTAAAATATTGTGTCCCCTGCCTCCTGTTACCATCCGGCCTAGACGCACAGTTCGGGACCCCCTACCCGAGATCCGCCGGTTTTGACACCGACATTGGTGCTTTCATTGAGAGTTCCTCAGTGTCGTCGCCGTTAGGCTTGATGGCTCCTACTATCATCGATAGCGATGCAGTCCAGGGTGAGACTTTTCTCCCCGGACATATCTTCGTATTCGGCGGCTTTGCACTGCGGGCTAATTCGCTTGGCCATCTGGAGCAGATTAAAAGCTACGCCCCTGGCCATCAGGTCAGATTTCGAAGCTTAAACTACACGGCCGATATCCATGGAGATTTGATCTTCGACGGATTCAAGCCTCTGCCTTGTGCGCCACGCGGTCACGATGAGCATGATTTAGCTCTCCCATTGGACAGTGTTAAGGAGATCACACCGGCAGCCGCTCCGACCCTCAATTCAGAGCCAGTCGCGCCTTTCGCGGACGGGTGGATGGACCCCGCCACGGAGGCCTTACCCTGAGCGGCGATCGAGCCGAACATCGACCTTGCCTTGCACGGCAGCCGTGTTGTTAAACTGTCGGATCCTTCTCCGGCCACAGACTCCGAACCGCCTGTGCCCGTTCCTATTGAATCCGATTGGGCGCCGATCATGGAGTTTACCTCCGCGGATATTTTTCAGCACTCGCCCTACTGAACTCATTAAGGTCTCTCTACTTGTCAGGAGAATCCTGGCCGAACTATGTCTGGCAAGATAGGGATGCCGACGACGAAGAAATACGATGCCCACCCACCACCCACTTAATAGCCACTGTCGATGACTCAACCGATATGCTCGACTTCGACTCCGAAGACATCGACGGTATGGACGACGATGCGGGAGGCAAAGAGGAACCACCACCCACAGGGCGCTGGACGTCCACCTCATCATATGACGTATACATGGTGGACACACCAAAAGAAGACGCCGACGAGGAACGGAAGGATGCAACGAAGGCTTGTTCCCTCGAGAAGCAGTCAAAGCGGCCGCCCCAAATCCCGCCTCGGCAGAAATAACAATCATACAGACCCAGCATTGGAGCAGGGCAAACCACCGCCGGACCACGGCAATACGGAGAATCAAACCGAACAAACCAATTCTGTCAAAGATAATAGTCCGGACGACATAACGCTGGACAGGCACCCGGAGCAGTAGAATGCCCGTCAAAGGCTTGTTGCCACCACGAGGAGTCTGAAAAAGCAGAAGCAAAGGCTCAAGGTTGTGCAGGACACACTCCAAATCAGATGGAGTAAAGTACTCAACACAGCAGCGAAGTACGGCGGCAATCGCCCCACCAAGAGCTACCCAAAGCGGAAGTTGCTACCTGAATTCGATGAGGAGGCCTCAGACCCCCCACAACCAAAAATTAAAACAATCATCTGGCCAGATAGATGACCTCACGGCCAACGTAAAGCGGCAAGCAACGCCGCACATAAGCCAATACGTGGTCTACGCGAGGGCTCGCATCAAAAGGACGGCGAAACCAGATCCATCTATGGACCACGCAAGCGTGTTCTAGCATACGATGCAACACAACAAACATCCGAACAACGCGGTACACCTAGATATAGGGGTGCCACACACCCCCTATGTTTCACCGATGAGGTGCTGGACCATGAATTTCCAGAGGGATTCAAACCCGTAAACATAGAGGCATACGATGGAACAACTGACCCTGGGGTCTGGATTGAGGACTATATCCTCCATATCCACATGTCTCGCGGAGATGATCTCCATGCCATTAAGTATTTACCCCTCAAACTCAAAGGGCCAGGTCGGCACTGGCTTAAGAGCCTCCCCGAAAGCTCCATTGGAAGTTGGGAAGAACTCGAAGACGCCTTTCGGGCAAATTTTCAAGGGACTTATGTCTGACCTCCGGACGCGGATGATTTGAGTCATATAACTCAACAGCCCGGAGAGTCAGCCCGAAAGCTTTGGAACATCTTTCTTACTAAAAAGAACCAAATTGTCGACTGTCCGGACGCCGAAGCCTTGGCAGCTTTTAAGCATAGTGTCCGTGACGAATGGCTTGCCGGACACCTCGGCCAAGAAAAGCTGAGAACAATGGCAGCATTAACAAGCCTCATGACCCGCTTTTGCGCGGGTGAGGATAGCTGGCTAGCCAGATGCAGCACCAGCGACCCCAGTACATCCGAAGTTAGAGATGGAAACGGGAAATCACGGCGCAACAGCAATAACAAACGCTGGAATAAAGAAGACAACACGAAGAGCACGGTAGTAAACGTCGGATTCAAAAGCTCTCGGCCAGGTCAGCAAAAGCCGCCCTCTAAAGGCACCAGAGACGAACTGTCCAGCCTAAACAAAATTCTGGACCAAATATGTCAGATCCATAGCACCCCTGATAAATCCGCTAATCATACCCACAGAGAATGTTGGGTCTTCAAGAAGTCCGGCAAGCTCAACGCCGTACACAAGGGGGAGGATACACCAAGCGAAGACGAGGATGAGCCTCTCAAGCAAGACACTAGGGAACAAAAGAAATTTCCACCAGAAGTCAAAATAGTAAACGTGTTACACATGATCAAGGGGAGAAACAAAATGGCACTCCCAGAAAAATATGCCCAAGGGCCTATCACCGTGGAGTCCTGCCACTGGTCGTCTCAACCGATCACTTTCGACCAACGTGATTACTCAGCAAGTATCCGGCGTGCAGGATGGGCTGCCCTGGTATTAGACCCAATAATTGACGGATACCACTTCACACGAGTCCTGATGGATGGTGGCAGCAGTCTAAACCTGATATACCAGGATACAATCCGCGAAATGGGGATAGACCCAACGAAAATTTGCCATAGCAATACTACCTTTAAAGGAGTAACGCCAGGCCCAGGGGCTCATTGCATGGGCTCCCTGCTACAAAAGGTTATATTAGGCTTCCCCGATAACTTCCGTAGCGAACATTTAACCTTCCACATCGCTCCATTCCAAAGTGGCTATCAAGCACTACTTGGACGCGAAGCTTTTGCTCGCTTTAATGCAATACCACATTACGCTTCCCTGACGCTCAAGATGTCCGGTCCACGCGTCATCATTACAGTGAACGGAAGTATTAAGCGATCCTTGCGCGCCGAAGAGAATGCGACTGCCTTGGTAGCCGCACACTAAAAATGGCCTCGCCAACTAAAGTATTTGATAGGTCGTCAAGACCACGGACGCGGTTAGACGAGTCCGGCGCAGCTATATGTAATTTATACCGGATTGATGGCCACAACCCTATTACAAATACAAGGGGCCCAACGCGTGCAGACAAGTGGCAATTTATACTCATTTCTAGTTATACATGGTTTCTTTAAAAACTATCTCTCTGCACGACAACTTTTTCACCTAAATTCCTCTCTTTTACAGATGACCATCATGCTACACCCGTCCAGGATACGGCACAATGGAGACACAGGCGCAGACATGCAGCAGGGACCCGTTCCAAGGATTCTTTTTAGATTAAGACCCTGCATAAACCTTTTTTACTGTCTCTTGTTGATACACATCCACCAAATTCTCAGCACAATTGAGAAGGATGCTGACGTCTTGGCATGTGGCCACGTCAGAATAATGCACGTACCTGGACACAAGGGGCTTCTTACAAAGGCCACTATTTAGGCCCGGTTTATACCATAAAGACCGAATACCTTAGGGAGTGTTCGGCGTCGCGAGTTTGGCCTTATATGCATCAGCTCAGAACCATTGTCTTTGGTCAAATGTTGGATCTGCCTGGCTCCTGTGTTTTGGTGCCTTATGTTCCGCTAAGGCAACACCAGGAGAACTACTGCGATTGTGCCCTGGTTCATCCGGATGAGCACCTCAGTAGAGAAAGCCGAAAACTGACTGTCATGATATAGCGTGAGACTGGTCAACCACTCGATGACCTATCGGAATGTTAGAATTCCTCCGCATTAAAAAAGGGCCGTTTTCCGGCCAGGCATGTACGCACCCCAAGATCGGGAGAGTGCGGAGCCACCAGGGGCTATCTAGTAGCCCCACTGTCAAACTCCTATGGCTAAGTGAAAGTGTTAAAGCATTATAGTCCGGTTGCCTCGTTCGCTATGCTATCACCTCCTTAATAGGACCAAGACGTTGGGTTAACTGTGAACACATGTTTTTCGCGAGCACCTCTGCATTATATGCGTGGGGGTTGAAGCCGACGGCTGCAATCTTTCAGGTTATACACATGTATACATAAACGGCCGCACAAGAGGCATCATAATACTTTTAGGAAAAAGTATAAACATAGCCTTATAAAATTTCATAAAAGCATTGTGTTTACAATGAGAATACATATCACTCAAACATAATATTCTTCGAGCACTGGGCTTCTATCAAACGAGCACCCTCGAGAACCTCCTCGAAATAGTGCTCGACAGCCACTCGGCCTATGGCCGAACCCTGCGCCGCAACAGTGGTAGTGTCCATCTCCCCCCAGTATGCTTTAGCACGGGCAAGGGCCATCCGCGAGCCTTCTATGCATGCCGACCTCTTCATCGCTTTAATGCGCGGCACCGCACCAAGGAACCGCCGCACTAAACAGAAATAGCTGTTTGGCTTTGGCTTTTCCGGCCATAGCTGATCCACGACAGACCTCATGGCGAGTCCGGACAACCTATTTAGTTCGGCCCATTTGGCTAGCTAATCAGTCAATGGAAGCAGATGCTCTGGAACGTTGAATTGCGACCAGAACAGCTTGTCCACTTCACATCTGTTTGACCTTGGAAGTATTTGGCTGCATCGGCAGCGCTCGTCGCCAAGTCCATATACACATCTGCTGAACTCCACGGCCGATCCAGAGGGGCATACCGTGGATCTCCGAACTTCCTCCGTAGCATGAAGGGCTTCCCAGCCGTAATATCCCCGGCTTCCCACAGCTCCTCCTTCTTCGCTCTCATCGTAGAGCGGGTGTCTTTATTCGCCATTGTGGCCTTCTCAAGGTCCGTTGCCTTCGCTCGGTTTTCTTTTTCAAGGAGCCGGCAACGGTCGGCAGTGTATTTTAATTCTACGGCCATCTTGGCCATCTTCTCTTGGCTCTCGCAATGTGCGGCCTTCTCGGCTTTCAACTCTTCGGCCGCCTTCAAAGCAGCCCCATTACTAATCCTCGCTTGTTCCTTGGCTCGGGCAAGTTCTGCCCGCAAGGTTTCCACGGTGGCAGCTCCATCTGCAGTCACAACATATTAAAGATATTGGCATCATGTTGCTCTTACTATGTGGTGTTCACCAGATAATAACACTTACCCTGTGCCTCGTCAAACCTCTTGCTAACAAGCTCGATGTCGGCGTCTGCCGCATCCAGTTACCGTTTTAATTTGGCAAACTCACTAGTCCGGCTAGCCACCGGAGCTTCCACCACCTGCACATAAGGGCAGTCTGATTATTACCTGGGACTATGATCCTCTGTTTGCCACCGTTCTTGACGACAACCAGAGTCTCAGGGGCTACTATCTACACAGGGCACACCTAACATGTGCGGTATATCACATATTATCTCACATACCTCAAAGCCTGTCAGTGGACTTATAAAGGCTTCATGTAATCCGCTTTTGGCAGACGAAATTCTCTCCATCATCGTACCCATCAGCGTACGATGTTCTTCTGAGATGACCGCTCGCCCCACCAGTTCCCTTAGAACGTCCGACCGCATACCAGACGGTGCCGGACTCTTTTGTTTGCTCTCTTCGGGAGCCGGACGCTGGGGACTTCGGGGGTCTATGGGATTATCTTCTGGCCTCACCATATCCGGAGAGGCCCTCCGTGACAACACTTCGGGGTCACCCGCTTCTTGAGCGGAGGAGTCCGGTGGAGGCGTTTCGATCTCCATCATCTCTAGAAGAAGATCCCCCGAAGATGAGCTAAGCTGAGAGGGGCTAAGGCCCGAACTGCAAGACATATGCGGCGGTTATTTTCTCAGAAGAAAGATAGTATACCTTCACTATTAAAGTATTTTTTGGATCACTTACGACTCCTTGGAGGGCTGATCTCCCCGCGGACTTTGTGCGGCAAAAGCACCACCCGAGGCAGGACCCTCTGTGGGAGACTTCTTCTCCCGTTTGGAGGCCTCGGCTTCCGGATCCTCGGAAGCAGTCCTTTTTCTCCCCCGGTTATCCTCCTTCATGGAGACGCTCATTCCCTCGGTTGGAACTGGTAGCAATGGGGGACCGCGTCTGCCCGTATTATCCCCCCGTATCTTCCTTCGAGGGCTCCGGGCAAGGTGCGAGCTCGAGCATCTTTTCCAATACCGGATTTTCTAAACCCTCAGGGAGGGGGGCCAAACACCGAATCATCTTCGCCTTTGTTAGCCAGTCCTGGTCAAAGAGCAAACTCTCAGAAATAACTTCATGATGAATAAAAGATAGTGTGTTCGGCTAGGGGATTTCTTACTTGTTAGGCGGCGCGGTTACTGCTCAGGCCCACGTCCTCGGTAGTATCCGGACACTCTATTTGAGGTCCGAAGAATGACTTGTACATCTCCTCGTGCGTCAGGCTGAGGAAACTTTGAATGGCACGCGGTCCTTCTGGGTTGAACTCCCACAAGCGAAGGGGCCGACGTTTGCAAGGCTGGACTTGACGAACCAGCATAACTTGTATTACCACGACCAAATTAAAATCTCCCTCGAAGAGATCTCGAATGCGGCTTTGCAATATAGGCACGTCCTTGGCTGGACCCCAACTCAGACCTCTGCTAATCCATGACATTAGTCATGGTGGGGGCCCGAGCGGAAAGCGGGGGCAGCCGCCCACTTGGCACTTCTAGGAGCCGTGACGTAAAACCACTCCCGTTGGCATAATTCGGACACCTTTGGAAAGGAACCTTTCGGCCATGGATCTCCTGCCATCTTGCCTATTGATGCACCTCCGCACGCTGCATGTTGCCCCTCGATCATCTTCGGCTTCACTTCAAAGGTCTTGAGCCACAGGCCGAAGTGAGGGGTAATGCGGAGGAAGGCCTCACACATGACAATAAATGTCGAGATGTGGAGAAAGGAGTCCGGAGCTAGATCGTGGAAATCTAGCCCGTAATAGAACATCAAACCCCTAACGAAGGGATCCAGAGTGAGGCCTAGGCCTCGGAGGAAGTGGGAGACGAAAACAACGTTCTCGTTGGGTTCGGGAGTAGGGACGACTTGGCCTCGAGCAGGTAGCCGATGCAAAACCTCGGCGGTCAGGTATCTGGCCTCCCTCAACTTCTTGATGTCCTCTTCCATCACGGAGGAGGGCATCCATCGGCCTTGAAGGCTGGATCCGGACATGATTGAAGATCCGGAGCACCTAACCTGGGCTTTGGGTGTTGGAACTCGAGGCAGGGGAAGGGTTCGATTGAGCACGAGAGGGAAAAAGCGAAAACCTTGTCCCTTTATAAAGAGGGTGAATATTAAGCGTCCTCTCCGTAGCCGTTTAGGACTTGCCAATAATCTAGGAGTCCTAGACACGGTTGGGTTACCCACGACTTCATTAATGAGAATCCCGTAATTGGGGGAACACGATCTCTTTTTTGGCAAGACGTGTCAAGAAACCGCCTCGCGTTATGTGTGGAGCTGGTTGAAGAAAAACGGTTCGAATAATCACTGGGCCATGACATAACGTCATGCTGCCAAAACAAGTCTCTCTATGGCGGTATGTGGAACTTATTTTGCAGGGTCGGACACTATCCTCGTATTTAAATTCTTCTGTGATGTATTCGGAGAAGGAACCCGCCTTGCAATGCCGAAGACAATACTGCGCGCCGGACTCATCGTCATTGAAGCCTGGTTCAGGGGCTACTGAGGGAGTCCTGGATTAGGGGGTCTCCGGACAGCCGGACTATATCCTTTGGCCGGACTGCTAGACTATGAAGATACAAGATTGAAGACTTCTTCTCGTGTCCGGATGAGACTCTACTTGGCGTGGAAGGCAAGCTAGGCAATACGGATATGGATATCTCCTCCTTTGTAACCGACCTTGTGTAACCCTAACCCTCTCCGGTGTCTATATAAACCGAAGGGTTTTAGTCTGTAGGACAACAATCACAACATACAATCATACCATAGGCTAGCTTCTAGGGTTTAGCCTCTCTGATCTCGTGGTAGATCTACTCTTGTACTACCCATATCATCAATATCAATCAAGCAGGACATAGGGTTTTACCTCCATCAAGAGGGCCCGAACCTGGGTAAAACATTGTGTCCCCTGCCTCCTGTTACCATCCGGCCTAGACGCACAGTTCGGGACCCCCTACCCGAGATCCGTCTTGACACCGACAACCACCGTCGATGAGGGTCCTGGTGACGGCCACTTGGCAGATGGTGGGGGTGCACAGCATTGGGAACGCGCCCGAACCGATGGGGTTGAAGGGGTGATCCTCCGAGTCGAAGGTTAGATCGGCCTCGGGTGCCACCCAGCCCGGGGGGCTTCTCGGCGCTTGGACGCGGTGCTGTCCAACGGGTGAACGGCTTGACGTGATGGCTCGAGGGTGGTGCCTGGGAGCCACCCAGGAGAGCTGCAACGACGGGCGGCGCTGGTGCGGCAAAGCAGGCGAGGAAGAGGTCGCGCAGCTCCTCCCAGGAGGTGACAGAAGCCATCGGCAGGTGGAGGAGCCACGCGCACGAAGCGCCGGTGAGGGCCATGGGTAACCAGTTGGCGATCACCCGGTCGTCGCCCCCAGCCCTGAGGACGGCCTCCTCGTACGCCCGCAGGAAAATCATCGGGTCTGTCGCACCGTTGTAGCACAGTGGCATCTCGGGCTTGAACTTGTGCGGCCACTGCTCCTATCGCAAGGTGGGGGCTAAGGCCCAGAGCCCCGTGACCCAGTGCCGGCATCCGTTGCTGGAGCGGGCGGCGCGTTGTCCACCATGAGGGTGGGATGCGATGTTGGGGGAGAGCGGGTTGTCAGGAGGGAGAACTCTGGCGCACCCCCTACCTGGCGCGCCAAATGTTGGATTTCGGGTTCTGGCAGACCCTTGAGGTTTCAACACTGGGGTGCGCACGGAGATCTCCCCCCTACCGATCTACGTCCAATCTCCTCGCGTGATCTAAGCTGGAAACAACTAACAACACAAGGGACACGAGGTTTATGCTGGTTCGGGCCACCGTTGTGGTGTAATACCCTACTCCAGTGTGTGGCGTGGTGGATTGCCTTAGGGGCTGATGATGAACAGTACAAGGGAAGAACAACCTCGCGAGAGGTGTTCTTGAGCTGGTGCGATGAACTGCTTGGGTGAGTTCAGTCGCCTCTCTCTCTCTCTGCTAGGGCTCTATCATATCTCTAGATGTCCCTCTACTCTATGGTGGCTAGCTCTATTTATAGAGGCCCTGGGCCTCTCCCCAAATAATGAGCGGGAAGGGCGCCAACAATTGGCCGTTTTGAAGGGGAACATCTAGTACAAGTTATCCTGACCAAAGGTGGTCTTCGGCTGCCAAAAGCACTGGTGATGACGCCGTCTTGGGATCCACGGTGACCTCCGTCCTGCCGCTCTGTTGGTCTTGGTCTCATTGCACCGGAATGGTAACCTTTGCCCGATGCCTTGGCCTGTGCTTGCTCCCTTTGCACCAAAGGGGAAACAAGGACACTGCGCAGGCAGGCGCCCGCCTGGTCTCGAGCGTCATGGCTTGCCTCACGGGCTCCTCGCGAGGTACCCCTGCCTTGATCTCTCCGCCTCCTCGCGAGCCTGCCTGATGAGGCTGCCTCTGAGGAAGCTTTCTGTCGTCTGCCCCGTGAGGCTTGGCCCCTCGCGAGATCTTGAGCTTGATCTGATGAAGATGGGCCGCGCCGGGCCCCCACTTGAGCCACGCCGCAGGCCGCAGGCAGGCAAGTCTGGGGACCCCCGTTCCCTGAACTCCGACAATATTGCTTCGCATGATCATGTAGTTGACATCTCAGTTGTGGCAAAGACACCGTTCATAATTCTTTCATATAAGTCACTCATGCATCATTGCTATCCCGGTACACCGCCGGAGGCATTCATATAGAGTCATACTTTGTTCTAGTATCGAGTTGTAATCATTGAGTTGTAAATAAATAGAAGTGCGATGATCATCATTCATAGAGTATTGTCCCAAAAGAAAAAAAAGAAAGGCCAAATAAAAAAAGAAGGCCCAAAAAAAGAATAAATAAAAGGGGTAATACTACTATCTTTTTTTTCACACTTGCGCTTCAAAGTAGCACCATGATCTTCATGATATAGAGTCTCCTATGTTATCACTTTCATATACTAGTGGGAATTTTTCATTATAGAACTTGGCTTGTATATTCCAATGATGGGCTTCCTCAAAATGCCCTAGGTCTTCATGAGCAAGCAAGTTGGATGCACACCCACTTAGTTTCTTTTTGTTGAGCTTTCATATACTTATAGCTCTAGTGCATCCGTTGCATGGCAATCCCTACTCACTCACATTGATATCTATTGATGGGCATCTCCATAGCCTGTTGATACGCCTAGTTGATGTGAGACTATCTTCTCCCTTTTTCCTTCTCCACAACCACCATTCTATTCCACCTATAGTGCTATGTCCATGGCTCATGCTCATATATTGCGTGAAGATTGAAAAAGTTTGAGAACACCAAAAGTATGAAATAATTGCTTGGCTTGTCATCGGGGTTGTGCACGATTTGAATACTTTGTGTGGTGAAGATGGAGCATAGCCAGACTATATGATTTTGTAGGGATAACTTTCTTTGGCCATGTTATTTTGAAGAGACATAATTGCTTAGTTAGTATGCTTGAAGTATTATTATTTCTATGTCAATATTAAACTTTTGTTTTGAATCTTTCGGACCTGAATATTCATACCACAATTAAGAGAATTACATTGAAATTATGCCAAGTAGCATTCCACATCAAAAATTTTGTTTTTATCATTTACCTACTCGAGGACGAGCAGGAATTAAGATTTTGAACACAAGGATAGTGTTCAGCTCTGCAAAACAAATTCCACATACCACCGTAGAGAGTATAATATTTCCACAAATCTAATCTTCTGACAACTTTTCATATCGTGACATCACGACATGGCCCCGGTTATTATCCGAATCGTTTTTCTCAACCAGCTACTGCACACATTGCGAGGCGGTTTTCTTGGCATGTCTTGTCGAAGCAGAGATCATGTCCCCTTATCCCGGGATCCTCATCAATACGGGTGTGGGTAACCCAACCGCGCCATCAATCACGACGCTTGGGGAATAAGCGAGTTTTACCAGGCAAGTGGGGAGGCACGCAGTTTCTACCGCCCTTATAAAAGGATAAGGACTCCTATTTTTTACCCATGCCTTCTTCTTCCCTGCCCATCCATTCTCGCGCACTCGAGCTCCAGCGCTCAAGTTCGCATCTTCTCCGCAAAAACACTCCGAACATGTCCGGAGCGGGAGGCAAGTGGATGGCCTCCTCCGTTACGGAGGAGAACATCACGAAGCTCTGGGAAGCCGGATACCTGGCTGCAGATATCGCACACCGGCTCCCAGGCGCGGGGCAGATTGTTCCTACCCCCGAGCCCCATGAAAGGGTTGTATTCCTTACCCATTTCATCCGCGGGCTGGGATTTCCCCTCCACCCATTTGTTCGCGGGCTCATGTTCTACTATGGGCTGGACTTCCATGATCTGGCCCCCAATTTCTGTCACGACCGGTTTTCCAATAAAAATATTTATTGAAAAGCCAATCTTTTAAGTCCAGTATGAGAGAAATCCTCCACATTGGCAGACAAATTCTTGATACAATAAGCCAGTAGCATAAAATATATTACAGGGTCGAACTACGGTTGCTCAACCAAATTATTACAAGCACGCCAATAATCATACATAATGGCGGACAGAACACAGTGGTGTGGATACATACTACTGACTCAAGGATAGGCTGGTGGTGGAAAAACACAGCGGGGAGAGAAAGACAAGACTCTACGTCTGTCATCTCATCGAGCGTCGAGGAGAGGCTCGATGAATTTATTTGGTAGCGGAAGCGGATATAAAACAGTGGCCAAATCCAGGGTCGCACAAGACTGACTGGGACTCCTCTAAGTGTCGGGCTCGCTATCGAACTCTTCATCCATGAGATCGCCTTCGTCGGCATCTGGCCAAATCAACAAGCCAGTGAGTACTTTGAAAGTACTCGCAAGACAGTTCGGACGTAAGATATAACAAATGCATGCATGGATGCAACATGATTAATTCCTTAATGCACAATAAATAAAACTGGCATAATGGGTAAGTAAAAAGGGAAAACGGCGGTAGTCCGCCTGAAATTCCACAGAACATAAATAAGGACCGATCGGGTGTCTGAAGCGACGCCTCGAAAGGTGAACAAATAAAAATAAGGAAAATGATGCCACAGTCGGGCATCTTAGCGACACCACATAAAGGGCTTTTAAAAGAAATGCCACGGTCGGACGTCTGAGCGACATCGCAGAAAGGGCTTTAAAGAGAAATGCCACAGTCGGACGTCTGAGCGACATCACATAAAGGGCTTTAAAAGAAATGCCACAGTCGGACGTCTGAGCGACATCGCAGAAAGGGCTTTAAAAGAAATGCCACAGTCGGACGTCTGAGCGACATCACATAAAGGGCTTTTATTCACAAGTAAATAATACTCATAATAAACATTCAATTCATGAAAACAAACGGGTTAGTCCATCCACAGGAGTGATCATTTAACCGGACTTAGCACTCATGCGATTCACCGGAGTCTCTGTCATCAAAGCTGACAATTGATTAGGATAAGAAGGAACGAAACTTGACATGGAAGAGATGATTTGGAGGAATATATGACTCTGCAGAGTTTGTACAAAATTTTTCCCACAGTCAACGGATTTCCGTAGTCTCGAAGGACTAGTTCCGTTTACGGTATTTCAGAAGAAAACACAGCTAACCGGTACACACCCATCCTACCTCTCGATGCTAGGAATCACCCTAGTCATCGTCCAAGAAAAACTTTTGAGACGGGGAGATCACAATCTCGAATAGCATGGGATCAAATTTATATACGCACGCTCTAAGGGGTGCCCTCCTCTCGGTCCCAACCGGAAACACCCATGCCCCCTGACCGGATGACTGGCTTTAATCCAGGGCCATGGAACCATCATCACGGCCTCTCCTCTTTGGTGTGTACCATGAAAGCGGTTTGGAACTTACTAAACCATATTCCTTGCGGAAAACATGTGGTAGTACAAGGAAGGAAATGATAGGTACTGGACCGATATGGTTTGACACTGAAGTCACATAGTCTGGCGTAAGACTGGCATGCTACAACACTGCCGTCGTACCCATCCTCATGCCAACACATGGCCATTCATATTCACATTCATCCATGTATGGATCATCGAACTCACTTACCTCATTATCACATAAAATAACATTCATCGGTATACTCACCGGCATGCCATGAAACTAACTAAATGCAAAACATGCCAAGACACTCATCATATCAAAAGTTCAAACATGCTTGCCTGGTTCAGAGTAGTCGGAGCCTAGCTCGGTGAAGTTCGCGGCTCCGTCACCTCCTTCGGTATCTACGTTTAAAGAAGATATATGCGCTAACGTAAATACCAAGGAGAGCACAGAAGGTAAACCAAATATTTTTCAAATAAATCTGATAAAAAACTAGACAAAATTTTAAAGAGAACAGAAAAAGAATCAATCAAAAATACTTTTCTGAATAAAAGTTATAAGGGTTTTTGTCCAGGGACTTATCTGTAATGAAACAGAAGATTTCCAGGGGCTAGTCTATAAAAGCAGAAAACGCTTCGGTAGCGATTACGCCAGCCCGAAGAGAAAACGTATTTGGCAGAAGGCGTTTTCAGATAACGCTTCGTTTAGAAAGGACAGAGAGGCTGACAGCGGGTCCCACTTGTCATGTTTAAATTTCAAATGGGAGGGACGAGGCTCGTCGGCGCCCGAGAGCTGCTGTGGTCGCCGGCGGCGATCCACGGCGAGGCATGGGGATCAGAGGTTACCAATGAGCTCACCGTGTCCTTCCGCAACGGTGGGTGGTGGTGTTGGTCGCCGGTGAGCAGCACGTCGACGGCGGTCTCAACTCCGGCGGACGGTGGTTCGGGCGTGGATGGAGCTCGTCGGAGAGGGCTGCAAAGATTAAATTGAGGTGGGGGTTAGACTACTGGGTGCAAGAGAGGGCTACGGACGAGGTTTGGGCGCCGGAGGTGGCCTCACCAAAGTGAATCGAGCTGGAGGCCGAGGCGGATCGGGGTGGCCGGAGCCGGGGAAGGAGACCTCCTCGAGGTCCTCCCAGTGGCCTGGCGGGGTGTTGGTGAGTAGTGGGGGTGCTGCGTGCACGAGAGTGAGCTCGGGACCCCTTTATATAGGCGGTCCGAGGCGGTTGCCGTGAACGGAGATTTCTGGCGAGCGATTACGGTGGCGCAGTGCTCGGTCGGGGTGGTTAGGGGGTCGAGCGTCATCACGGAGGTTCAACGGGTCCATTTTTGTGCTAAGCTGGCCGGGGTTTGGGCGTTTGGGTCGAGCTCGATGGAACGGGGTGGCGCGGGCCCGTCGGCGGCAGAGAGCGCTCTCCGTGCGTGCTGCGCCACGGCGACGGTGCCGCATGCGTGTGCTGGCACGGAGAAGGCCACGCGGAGCCACCAGAAGATTTGGGCGGTGCCGAACGGCGTTGCGCCGCCGTTCTCCTCCCTGTCGGCCGTTACGGGGAGCCGGCCGCCGCAAGACACGCTGGCGCAGGCGGGCCAGGGCGCCACCGACGCCAGGGTCGCGCCAAGTGCGCGTGTGAAGCTTCGGACAAGCAAACGAGGCCGCGAGCAACGTGCCAAGTGCACTGTGGCCGCGTGACTGAAACTGTCGAAACTGAAGATGACACTGAAACTGAATTTCTGAACATTGAACAGTAACAGTGCCCACAAGGTGTTCGACCGAATGAAATTGGCCTCTGGTGATTTTTCCTTGAGCTGATTTTTGGTGGAGTGGCTTCTCCTTGCTCAAATAGGCTGCCTGAATTTTGGTGGAATTTTTGGAGGAGTGTAGATATGAATTTCACCAAATTTGGCAAATCTGGTCCAAACTTGTAGAGACTGAATTTTGAAAAATTTGAAAAGAGGAGGAGTGGATCAAGATGGTTCTGGGTTGTGGGTTCAAAGGACAATCCAGGAGAATTGGTTTGAGGTCAAAACTCAAATGCAATAGGGCACTTGCTTTGAAAATCTCTCAGGCTCCAAATAATTTTCAGAATTGAATTGAGGGAAAAATAATTGGAATAAAAATCCAAAACCAGTTTGGATTAGTTGGGACAGAGAATTTAGGTTGATCACAAGTTGTAGGGGAGGTTTTGGAGGGGTTTTACCACATGGGCAAGAATGCCAAGTCATGGTGGTTCCAAGATATGAAAATCCCAAATTTCCTGGAGTTTCTTTTTTTTTTAAAGAAAAAGATTAAACTCCCAAAAATAATTTTGAGAGAGAACCAACAGAGAAGAAGTTTCAAAAGGTCAAACACCAAAGTTTGAAGCCAGAATAAAAACCTTGCCAAAGAAAAGAAAGTCTCTTAAGAGGAAGGTTTTCTGGAAAAATTTTAAATGGCCTCTTTTCAAAAACCACAAAGTTTTTGCTGAAAACCAAAGTAAAAATTTTGGAGTGTCACAATTTCATCCTCAACATCTCGGCGTTTATCCTTGTGTGCGAGGCCTTCCTCCGCATCAAGCCCCACTTCGGCCTATGGCTGAAGACCTTCAATGTTAAACCGAAGGTGGTGGTCGGCCAGCAAGCGGAGTGCGGAAGCGCCATGGTGGGCAAGATGCCCAACGTCACCTGGCTCGAAGGCTCCTATGTGGAGACCGTAAAGGGGTGGAAATCGGGGTGGTTCTACATCACCGAGCCGCGCGACACCAACTGGGCGGCGGCCCACGAATTCCGATCCGGCATCCCCATGCGGCTCACCTCCTGGAAAGAGAAGGGCTTATCTTGGGGTTAATCGGCGGAGTTGACCGGACTCCAGAACTGCGTTAAAAAACATGATAAGCAAGAAAATCAAGCTTGTCAACATGGTCTCGGTCATGCTCTTCCGCCGGATCCTCCCGTGTCAAAGACAGGCATTCAATATGTGGGAGTTCGACTCGGCAAGGCACCAAATGCTACGAGAGCTCTACGACACGACGCACCAGGACATCTGGAGGGTGCTGTTCAAGTCTGCCGAGGTACCTCCTTCTCTTACTGAGGACCGCAGACTCAGCGCAAAGCGCCCTACTAATCCGGTAAGCTCCTTATATCTCATAAGGCGTTTCTTTCCCTAGTATGATTATGTGAGGGATCTGAACCTCCACATTATATGACAGGAATGGGTCGCGACAGCGAAGCGGATCGATTGTCCGGCCCCACTACCCAAAGATCCAGCAAGTACTCTCTTGACGGAGATGCTGGTTCCGGCACCCTATGAGGCGCCGGAGAAGAAGGCTAAGAAGAAGGCCGTGGGGACCAGGAATGGTCTCCGGCGCAAGGTTGTATCGAAATCATCGTCCGATAACACCAAGACGCCCTCCTCCCCCGAAGACGAGGAGGAGGAAGAGGAAAATTCTCCCCATCTAGCTGGGGAGATAAGAAAAGGAAGGCGGCCCCATCCGGGGAGGCCAAAGGGTCCAAGAAGGGAAGAGCCCTCCTTCCGGACCGCTCCACCACGACCGCGTTCAAATACGAGGAGTGGTTGCCCAGGGACAATCCCCTGGCGAAGTCGTAAGTATCCGGATACCATAATAGTTCTGGTATATTTCGTTTTATTGTTTCTTATCATGCCGAACATGATCATGCAGCCCACCCAAGGACCGTCTCGACGTATCCTCTAGGTATTTTTAATAATTCAACAAAGTTGCAGAAAAATAGAAAAAGAAAAAAAAACAGAAAGGAAAAACTTACCTGGCGCCTACTAACCGGCCCATCTGCCGGCCCAGCCCAGCTGCCGCGCCAGCGAGCTGCTTGGCTCGGCCAGGCAGGCAGGCAGGTGCTCGACGGCGAGCACCGCATGGGTGCCACGCACTCTCGCCGCCTCGCCGCTCCACTCGCCCGGCTAACGACGTGGATCGCTCCCCCTCGCTCTCCCGAACCCCCCAGACACCTCCTCTCCTCTCCAGCTCCTCTCCCTCGCTCTCCCACGCCGTGGCCGACGCCACCGCCGCCGTGCCTACGTCGTAGCCGCGCTCCCCGCCGCCCGTGCTCCGTCTCGTGGTGTCCAGGAGCTCCGCCGCCGTCCACTTCGTCGAGCTAACCGAGCCCCGCGTGCTCGTGAGGCCCGAGTCCACCGCACCGACCTCGCCCGAGTTCGCCGTCGCCGGAGATCCCCTTCAACGCCGTTGCCGCATCAGCTCGTCCCCGACCCCGCCGGTGGCCTCTACGGGTGCTCTGTTAGCCTAGCTACCCCTCCTACCCTTCCTCTCTCGCCCCCGAGCCGTGTAGCCACCGCACGAAGATCACCCGCACGCACCGCCGCGGATCTCGTCACCGACGTGCTCTCGGCCATCCTCCGGCCAACTCACGGTGTCCAACGCACTCACCACGTTGCGTTGAGTCCAACCGTGCACTTCCCGCACCTCACCGCACACCCTAGCCCCGAGTTCGCCTTCACCCGAACTCCGGTGACCGCCTAGGTCGTCGCCGGCGCCAACTCCGGCCACCCCGACCCCAACTGACTCCACCAAGAGCCACGGCTCGTCCTCAGCTCCACCCCGATGCCCTCCGCGACCCATTTGGTGGCCGGAACGGCCAAAACCACTTCCGCCGCCGCGTCGGGCTCGCCGGCGGCTAAACGCTGGTGCGGCCATTTTGACTTTGACCACGGGTGGGCCCTGGTTGACTCTGTTGAGTCAATGACAGGTGGGGCCCCCTTCTGCTAATTATCCAGATTAGTTTAAACTAAATTAAATTAGTTAATTATCCACTGACACCCTGGACCCACGCGTCAGGTTTGACCTGGACCGGGTCTGTTGACTTGCTGAGGTCAGCATGACCTCATGCTGACGCAGTAAACCTTTTCTGAAATTAAAATAAATCTAAAATGATTTATAAATTCCAGAAATTGTTGCAAACTTCAAAAATTCATATAAATTCAACCGTAGCTCCAAATCAAACAAATTATATATGAAAAATGATCAGAAAAATCCAATCTATCCATCTGTACTAGTTTCATGCATGTTTAAACAAGCTAACTTGAGGTTTAGTGCAGAACAAGATAAAACACTTTAAAGGGCCATTTATGAGTTTGTAATTTGAATCTTTGGTTCAAATTGATTCAAACCCATCGGGTTTTAGTTGCATTAGCCCAACACACTCATATTGCCATGTTTCATGCATGCATCATATTGTCGCACATTGTTTGGTGATGGTTGTGTATCGGTGTTCTTTGCGACAGGTTCTGCCTCCGAGGAGTACCGTGATTACCCTAGCGAAGAACCGTATCCGTGCATCGATCCATCAGGCAAGCAACCAACCATTTGATCATATCGATACAATCCCATGTTCTCGCTCTTGCTCTCTTTTACTGCATTAAGACAACGCGTTTCAAACTGCTGTGTGCTACGGTAGTTGAACCCATTTCCTCTGCATGACCTGTCATTGCCACAGTAATTAGATGAAACCCACTAGCATGTGTAGGAATTGATTGAGCCATATGTATGTGTTGTTCCTACCTTGCTATGCCTGCTATGCTTAGAGTCGTGTCAGGTCTGGTTCATCTGGGTGATGGGCTAGAGTGAAATGATCATGTCGGTAATGAGAGTGATGTGGTGAACACAATTTGGTAAAGGTATCGATGAGAGGCCATGTAGGAGTACATGGTGGGTTGTTTCATTGAAGCCGACCTTAAGAACTGAGATCTGTATGCGTGATTTAAGATTCAGCTACTACCATGCATTGGGCCCTGAAATATGACCCCGCTCGACTTCTTATTCACCCTATTCCTCTGTCCAGGAGTTGCAAGTAGTTTCTGGTGTTTGTAGCTTACTGGAGGCCGTGGACAGCGCTGACCCGCGGGGTGGGCTGTGATGCGGTAGGTACGTGGCACGGTGTATCGAATACCCGTTAGGTATCTCGGGAACCCTGTACACATCGTTCGGGGCCGTATGAGAAACCTCGGCCGGACTCCCTGCGGATGGAACCTGGATAGGCGATAAACCTGGACTAGAGACTTAGGTGTTTAGGTAGGTCGTGGTCTACACCCACGTCGGCTTTCACTTGAAGTCTGCCGAGCACATGTCGTGTGCAGACGCTAAGTGGTGGAAACATGTATGAAGAAGTACACCCCTGCAGGGTTAACATGATCTATTCGAATAGCCGCGTCCGCGGTAAAGGACTACTTGGTTGCTTATACAGCTCATAGACAAGTGAATGGATACTACTAAAAATCTCAAGATAAGCGTGAGTGCCGAGGATGGCTCTTCCGTAGGATGACGGAGGTGGATCCTCGGTGGTGTATTGAAGTGGTGAGTAGTGGACTCGTGTGCGCAAAACCATTTCAAGTTGGAGTCTCGTAGGATAGTTTAGCCAAGAGTCAAAGCTGGCTTGCTGCAATAACTCCACCAACCCTTCTTGATAATGTGCATGTATGTAGGATCTGACGTAAGTCTTGCTGGGTACCTTTGTACTCATGTTGCTATAATTTACATTTTACAGAAGGCGCTGCAACCCCTTCTGATGGGTTCTTCGTAGGCGTTGACATCGACGAGTAGACTAAGGCCCAGGTGGTAATCCTGAGCTTGTGAAGGTCCACGTAGTATAGCTAGGCTTTCCAAGCCTCTTTTATTTTACTAGTTGTCTGTACTCAGACAAGTTACTTCCGCTGCTGGTTTGTATGACTGTATGACTTGAATGTGGGTCGTGTGACCCGTACTTGTATGTATGTTATGTATGGCTCTCTGAGCCTTTAAATAAAGTACTTGTGGTGTAGAGTCATGTTGTGATGCCTTGTTGTATTTGCACATATCGAGCATATTGTGTGTATGATTGAAATGCTTGGTATGTGTGGGATCTGACTATCTAGTTGTTTATCTTTAGTAGCCTCTCTTACCGGGAAATGTCTCCTAGTGTTTCCATTGAGCCATGGTAGTTTGCTACTGCTCCGAAACACTTAGGCTGGCCGGCATGTGTCCTTCTTCGTTCCTATGTCTGTCCCTTCGGGGAAATGTCACGCATTGAGTACCGGAGCCCTGTTAGCCCGCTACAGCCCGGTTTACCGGAGTCCTGCTAGCCCAGTGCTACAGCCCGGACCCACTTGCTGATGACCGACACGTTCGATGCTGGGTCATGGATGCCTGTCCCTGTAAGTCTGTGCCACTTTGGGTTTACGACTAGTCATGTCAGCCCGGGCTCCTTATCATATGGATGCTAGCGACATCACCATATACGTGAGCCAAAAGGCGCAAACGGTCCCGGGCAAAGGTGAGGCGACACCCGTGGGAATACCGTGCGTGAGGCCGCAAAGTGATATGAGGTGTTACAGGCTAGATCGATGTGACATTGAGTCGGGGTCCTGACAGCGTTGGCATCAAAGCCGGACTGCCTGTAGGTTCTCCAAGCCAAACTGGTCGATGTTGAGTCTAGAATTGCTTTAGTTATATGTAGGGGAATTGATTGTGGGATGGTACGTAAGGCTCTTTTACTTCTTTACCTCATGGCATTCTGATCTGAGTCAGTCCATTCTTCTACCGGGGATTAGGGATTAGGATCTTCTCTCTCTATCAGGTTCACGTGTTACTAATCAGTAGTACCTTATAGGTTTGATGACTACAAGCCTAGTTCAGTTCTACTACCTTGTTATGCTGATAAGTTGGACCCAGAACCTTGATAAGATATTGTTGAGTGTCTATGCAATTATTTTATAAATGTCTCAAACCCTTCTTGAGCATTTACAGCCGTTATGCTGTCGAAATTTTGCTAGAAATTCTAATGCCTTTGCATTATGGTTGTGCTTTCAGATGGCCACTCGCGACCAAAATCAAGTGGTTCGCCTGACCCGATGCATTGGTGTGACCGGTCATACGGCCATGTTAGTCCGAGTGATGATCGATATGGGTTACCGTTGGTATCCCGAATACACGGTCGAAGAGCAGTTTCGAGATTTTAACCAAAGCCAGTATCTTTACACCGTCCGGATATTTCCCTCTTATCCTGGTTCTACCGAGGCTCTTCACTGTTCCTATGGGCTCGGTGTTACTATTGAGATGGCTGTGCAAGATGTGGCTTATTCTATGATGACCATCATGCGAGTCAGGACTGGCCTGCTTCGCAACACCGACTTTCGGTATATGCCAGCTTCACTTCCTGGAGCGCACGGTTATCTCCGGGCTATCTATGCTGACTCCAGTCAGGAGGACTCACTAACTCGCACCACTGCTGAGTTGCTCGAGGATAAGGACCGAGAGAATCGGGCCTTGAGAATGGAGCTTTTCAACACCCGCGCCGATCATTGGGCCACCTTGACTCGGTTTGCACCGGCTGTGCAAGCTGGATGCATGGATATGAGAGATCTGTATCCTGTTAGGTCTGCTCTGCCGGACATGATGGATTGGCGTGATGTGGGAGGCATCACCCCACCTCGTGGTCCTCGCAGGCCACCGTTTGTTGGTCCAAGACCTCACCCTAGCCCTTTTGGTCCACAGGCTCCTCAGGACCGTTTGTTTCCGGATGCTCACGTTGAACTTCCAGGCTATGGAGGAGACTTCTATGAGAACTACTACGGAGATGACTGAGATAGTAGTAGATCCACTAGGTATTGTAATAGTTGTATTTCCACCGTCCTGCGTGACTTGTGGAATATGACTTAGCGTGTAGTAATTCCGTGGGTGTAGGAAAAATAATGTATAGGAGCTTGGGATGCCTCCGATGATATGTAATCCTCCTCTCACCGTAGTAGTACTTGTTGGTCTTGTACTAAACCTCGTATGGTGTGTATGACGATGGAATAAAAGAAGTAGTTTCTGTATCTACCATGTCATACGGATGATCATCTTGCATTCTGAGTTGTCCATTACATTCTACATTCTATGTCAGAATCTTGTCATGTTGGACTAAACCATTGTCTTGTTTTTCCTAGGATGGTCAACACCCGCAACAACCCTGCTCCCCCAGAGCAGGCCGAAGGCAGCAGAGTTGGGGATACAAATCTGCCTCACCCTCCCTCTCTGGCAGAAGTTATGCTAGAGGCTGAGAGAAACAAGCGGGAGACCAACCGTTTGTTGGAGCGTATTGAACAGAACACAGCACACCATCAGAGGACTAACTTGGTGTCACTCAGTGATTTCATCAAGTTACATCCACCCACGTTCGACCACTCTGTCGAGCCTCTCGACGCTGATGACTGGCTTCGCGGTATTTCTCACAAACTGCGTTCTGCGCTAGTAGCTGAGGTTGACAAGGTCACCTTTGCTGCATATCATCTTGAAGGCCCCGCCAGTCTATGGTGGGAGAATTATGGAGCTATGCGCCCAGCGGACCATGTCACTACTTGGGCTGAATTCAGCAAGGCTTTCCGTGAACATCACATTCCGGAGGGTCTCATGGACCGTAAACGTGAGGAGTTCTGTAGTTTCACTCAAGGTCGACTCTCTGTTGACGCTTACAGCAGGGAGTTTGGTAACCTTGCCCGTTATGCAACGGAGGAAGTTTCTACTGATGCCAAGAAGCAGGCAAGGTTCCGTAAGGGGCTTAGTCCTGAGCTTCGCCGCGACCTCCGTCTGCATGAGTGCACATCTTTTCAGAAGCTTGTTAACAAAGCCATCAGTGCTGAGACTGGTCAGACTGATTATGAAGCAACACGCAAGCATGGCCGTGACTGGGTTCCTCATCCGGTGCTGGTCCTCAGAAGCGCCGCGTGTGGGTGCCTAACACTGCCCTGCCACCCAGGTTCACACCGAGGCCATCCTTCCAGGTGCCTCGCCCAGCTCAGCAATATGCACCAGCCAAGCCCTATGGTGGTCCAACCAACAATGCTCCCCCACGCACCAGTTCTGTGACTTGCTTCAAGTGTGGGGAATCAGGCCACTATATGCGCGAGTGTCCCCAAACCAACCCCAACCAGACAGCAAAAACTGTTGGCCGCGGCAAGCCGACAGGGAAAGTGTTCTACGCCAAGCCGGCCACCACTGCTCGTGGCCATGTTAATTGTGTTTCTGCGGAAGAGGCTCAAGAAGATCCCAATGTCGTTCTCGGTACGCTCCTTGTTAATTGCCACCCGGCATCTGTTCTTTTCAATACAGGAGCATCTCATTCATTTATATCCGAGAGCTATGCTCGTCTGCATAACACCACATTCTGTGAGATGCCCACCTCTATGGTAATTCAAACTCCGGGATCCAAATGGCAAACTTCTAGAGTAAGCCATGGAAATGAAATTCAAGTCGACAAACTTGTTTTTCTCGCATCTTTGATAGCCCTCAAATCTTCGAATATTAATATCATCTTGGGTATGGACTGGATGTCAGCCCATCATGCCAAAATTGGTTGCTTCTCTAGGACTGTTCAACTCACCCATCCTTCGGGGAAGATAGTCAATGTCTTGACCCGAGTAGCCAAGCGACAGTTATATTCTCTTAACGCCAGCCCTTTGCCAGACCTTGAGGACGTTCCGGTAGTCCGTGACTTTCCGGATGTCTTCCCAGAGGAATTGCCAGGTGTTCCACCTGACAGAGATGTCGAATTCGTGATAGATCTCATTCCAGGAACTGTCCCGATTTCCAGAAGACCCTACAAGATGGCACCTTTTGAACTAGCCGAGCTTAAGAAACAACTGGATGAGTCCTTGAAAAAGGGTTTCATCCGACCTAGTTCATCTCCTTGGGCTTGCCCCGTCCTCTTCGTCAAGAAGAAGGATGGTACGGACCGGATGGTTGTAGATTATCGACCTGTCAACTTGGTCACAATTAAGAACAAGTATCTGCTCCCCAGGATCAACGACCTGTATGATCAGCTCGCTGGATCCTCAGTCTTCTCTAAAATGGATTTGAGGTTGGGCTACCATCGTATCAAAATCAGGAACGGGGACATTCCGAAAACGGCCTTTGTTACTCGTTATGGCCAATACGAGTACACCGTCATGTCCTTTGGTTTAACCAACGCTCCAGCCACCTTCTCTCGGTTGATGAACTCAATCTTCATGGAGTATTTGGATAAATTCATCGTGGTTTACCTCGATGATATACTCATCTACTCCAAGAACGAGGAAGAACATGCCGAACACCTAAGGCTAGTGTTGAAGAAACTTCGAGAGCATCGCCTTTATGCCAAATTTTCTAAATGTGAATTCTGGTTGTCAGAAGTGACCTATCTTGGACATGTAATTTCTGGTAAAGGCATTGCTGTTAACCCTAAGCGAGTTCAAGCCGTCCTTAATTGGACTCCACCTGAATCGGTCAAGCAAGTTCAGAGTTTCCTTGGCCTAGCGAGCTATTGCCGTCGCTTTGTCGAGAATTTCTCCAAAGTTGCCAAACCTCTAACTGAACTCCTCAAGAAAGATAAAAAGTTCGAGTGGACTCCACAATGTGAGCACAGTTTCCAGGAACTGAAAAGATGTTTAACCTCTGCTCCCATACTGGTACCACCGGATTTTTCCAAGGATTTTGTTATCTACTACGACGCCTCGCGACAAGGACTAGGCTGTATTCTCATGCAAGATCGACACGTAATTGCTTATGCTTCACGGCAATTACACCCACATGAGGAAAACTACCCCACTCATGATCTAGAGCTTGCAGATGTAGTCCATGCACTCAAAACATGGCGACATTACCTTCTCGGTAATCGTTGCGAAATCTACACTGATCACCAAAGTCTGAAGTATATATTCACCCAACCGGATTTAAATCTCAGGCAAAGACGTTGGGTCGAGTTGATCACAGATTTCGACTTAGGAATAACTTACACCCCATGGAAAGCCAACGTCATGGCTGATGCGCTAAGTCGTAAATCTTATTGTAACAACCTGATGTTACAACAAAGTCAACCGCTTCTCCATGAGGAATTTCGGAAGCTTAACCTTCACATTGTTCCTCAAGGATTTCTTTCCACCTTGGTGGCGAAACCTACTCTTACGGATCAAATCATCGCTGCCCAAAAGCGAGATAAGGGAATATCTAAGATCAAGGAGAACATTGCTAGCAGAGGTGCTAGATGTTTCTCCACAAATGATCATGGTGTTGTGTACTTTGAGAACCGTTTAGTGGTTCCCAAGAACCAGCATCTACGGCAGTTGATCCTTAAGGAGGCTCATGAATCTCCTCTCACCATTCATCCCGGTAGTACCAAGATGTATCAGGACCTACGCCAGAGGTTCTGGTGGACTAGGATGAAGAGAGAAATTGCTCAGTATATTGCTAATTGCGACGTCTGCCGTCGTGTAAAAGCAGAGCATCAACGGCCTGCTGGCACCCTTCAACCCCTAGCTATTCCTGAATGGAAATGGGATAAAATCGGTATGGACTTCATTACCGGTTTTCCCAGGACCAAGAGAGGGAATAACGCTATCTTCGTCGTTATCGACCGTCTTTCCAAAGTGGCCCATTTCTTACCTGTTCGTGAGATTATAACTGCTAGTCAGTTAGCAGACTTGTACATCTCCCGAATAGTGTCTCTCCATGGTGTTCCTTTGGAAATTAACTCGGATCGAGGAAGTCTTTTCACCTCTCGATTTTGGGAAAGTTTCCAAAATGCTATGGGAACCCGCCTTTCTTTTAGTACCACTTTCCACCCTCAATCAAGTGGTCAAGTGGAACGCGTCAACCAGATTCTAGAAGACATGCTTCGAGCCTCTGTTATCTCATTCAGCATGGATTGGGAGAAGTGCCTTCCATTTGCCGAATTCACTTATAACAACAGCTATCAATCTAGCTTGGGTAAAGCCCCTTTTGAAGTTCTCTATGGACGAAGGTGTCGAACGCCTCTTAACTGGTCAGAGACCGGGGAAAGACAATTCTTTGGCCCGGACATGATCCAGGAAGCGGAAGAGCAAGTTCGCATTGTTCGTGAAAAGTTGAAAACAGCCCAATCTCGTCAAAAGAGTCAATACGACCAAAAACATAAGGCTATGACTTTTGAGGTTGACGAGAAGGCTTACCTTCGGGTTACTCCTCTGAAGGGAACCCATCGCTTCGGTATCAAGGGCAAATTGGCTCCTCGTTACATTGGACCCTTTCGCATTCTCGCAAAACGAGGAGAAGTTGCCTACCAATTGGAACTACCTCCGCATCTCTCCAGAGTCCACGACGTCTTCCACGTTTCTCAACTCAGGCGTTGCTTCTCGGATCCTATCCATGGAGTAGACCATGAAACGCTTGATCTCCAAGATAATCTCACGTATCGAGAGTACCCCGTTCGTATCCTCGATCAAGCTGAGTGTACCACTCGACGTCATAATATCAAGTTTCTCAAGGTTCAATGGTCGCACCATTCTGAGAATGAAGCAACTTGGGAAAGGGAGGATCGTCTTCGACTCGAGTATCCCGCCTTCTTCCCGGAGGAACCCAAATCTCGGGTCGAGATTATTTTGAGTGGGGGTGAGTTGTCACACCCTAGCTAGTTCATGCATTAGAGTGTTGCATCATGTTTATTCTTTCAACAGAAACCTGAAATGGGGATGTCAGAACCCCCAGCCCCCTCTGAAACAACTAGGGTTTACTAAAAACTTTTTCAATAAACCTGAAATGCCCTTCTAAAATGTCCATCATTTTTGTCTTGGTTCAGAACCTCTGCCAAAAGTGTTGCACAATTTTCTAGGTCATCTTAGGGTCTTTGAATTAAATGATAAGTATTTGAATTTGGGCATTTAAAATTATATAAAATATTTCAAATGCTCAAATATTCCTAAACTGAAATGTTTCATGTTGGAAATATTCCAACTTTGGACCAGGAGCAGTTTGGTGATTTTAGGAGTTGCCTAGGTATTTTTAATAATTCAACAAAGTTGCAGAAAAATAGAAAAAGAAAAAAAACAGAAAGGAAAAACTTACCTGGCGCCTACTAACCGGCCCACCTGTCGGCCCAGCCCAGCTACCGCGCCAGCGAGCTGCTTGGCTCGGTCAGGCAGGCAGGCAGGTGCTCGACGGCGAGCACCGCATGGGTGCCACGCACCTGCTCGCCGCCTCGCCGCTCCACTCGCCCGGCTAACGACGTGGATCGCTCCCCCTCGCTCTCCCGAACCCCCAGACACCTCCTCTCCTTTCCAGCTCCTCTCCCTCGCTCTCCCACGCCGTGGCCGACGCCACCGCCGCCGTGCCTACGTCGTAGCCGCGCTCCCCGCCGCTCGTGCTCCGTCTCGTGGTGTCCAGGAGCTCCGCCGCCGTCCACTTCGTCGAGCTAACCGAGCCCCGCGTGCTCGCGAGGCCCGAGTCCACCGCACCGACCTCGCCCGAGTTCGCCATTGCCGGAGATCCCCTTCAACGCCGTTGCCGCATCAGCTCGTCCCCGACCCCGCCGGTGGCCTCTACGGGTGCTCTGTGAGCCTAGCTACCCCTCCTACCCTTCCTCTCTCGCCCCCGAGCCGTGTAGCCACCGCACGAAGATCACCCGCACGCACCGCCGCGGATCTCGTCGCCGACGTGCTCCCGGCCATCCTCCGGCCAACTCACGGTGTCCAACGCACTCACCACGTTGCGTTGAGTCCAACCGTGCACTTCCCGCACCTCACCGCACACCCTAGCCCCGAGTTCGCCTTCACCCGAATTCCGGTGACCGCCTAGGTCGTCGCCGGCGCCAACTCCGGCCACCCCGACCCCAACTGACTCCACCAAGAGCCGCGGCTCGTCCTCAGCTCCACCCCGATGCCCTCCGCGACCCATTTGGTGGCCGGAACGGCCAAAACCACTTCCGCCGCCGCGTCGGGCTCGCCGGCGGCTAAACGCCGGTGCAGCCATTTTGACTTTGACCACGGGTGGGCCCTGGTTGACTCTGTTGAGTCAATGATAGGTGGGGCCCCCTTCTGCTAATTATCCAGATTAGTTTAAACTAAATTAAATTAGTTAATTATCCACTTACAACCTGGACCCACGCGTCAGGTTTGACCTGGACCAGGTCTGTTGACTTGCTGAGGTCAGCATGACCTCATGCTGACGCAGTAAACCTTTTCTAAAATTAAAATAAATCTAAAATGATTTATAAATTCCAGAAATTGTTGCAAACTTCAAAAATTCATATAAATTCAACCGTAGCTCCAAATCAAACAAATTATATATGAAAAATGATCAGAAAAATCCAATCTATCCATCTGTACTAGTTTCATTCATGTTTAAACAAGCTAACTTGAGGTTTAGTGCAGAACAAGATAAAACACTTTAAAGGGCCATTTATGAGTTTGAAATTTGAATCTTTGGTTCAAATTGATTCAAACCCATCGGGTTTTAGTTGCATTAGCCCAACACACTCATATTGCCATGTTTCATGCATGCATCATATTGTCGCACATTGTTTGGTGATGGTTGTGTATCGGTGTTCTTTGCGACAGGTTCTGCCTCCGAGGAGTACCGTGATTACCCTAGCGAAGAACCGTATCCGTGCATCGATCCATCAGGCAAGCAACCAACCATTTGATCATATCGATACAATCCCATGTTCTCGCTCTTGCTCTCTTTTACTGCATTAAGACAACGCGTTTCAAACTGCTGTGTGCTACGGTAGTTGAACCCATTTCCTCTGCATGACCTGTCATTGCCACAGTAATTAGATGAAACCCACTAGCATGTGTAGGAATTGATTGAGCCATATGTATGTGTTGTTCCTACCTTGCTATGCCTGCTATGCTTAGAGTCGTGTTAGGTCTGGTTCATCTGGGTGATGGGCTAGAGTGAAATGATCATGTCGGTAATGAGAGTGATGTGGTGAACACGATTTGGTAAAGGTATCGATGAGAGGCCATGTAGGAGTACATGGTGGGTTGTTTCATTGAAGCCGACCTAAAGAACTGAGCTCTGTATGCGTGATTTAAGATTCAGCTACTACCATGCATTGGGCCCTGAAATATGACCCCGCTCGACTTCTTATTCACCCTAGTCCTCTGTCCAGGAGTTGCAAGTAGTTTCTGGTGTTTGTAGCTTACTGGAGGCCGTGGACAGGGCTGACCCACGGGGTGGGCTGTGATGCGGTAGGTACGTGGCACGGTGTATCGAATACCCGTTAGGTATCTCGGGAACCCTGTACACATCGTTCGGGGCCGTATGGGAAACCTCGGCCGGACTCCCTGCGGATGGAACCTGGATAGGCGATAAACCTGGACTAGAGACTTAGGTGTTTAGTTAGGTCCTGGTCTACACCCACGTCGGCTTTCACTTGAAGTCTGTCGAGCACATGTCGTGTGCAGACGCTAAGTGGTGGAAACATGTATGAAGAAGTACACCCCTGCAGGGTTAACATGATCTATTCGAATAGTCGCGTCCGCGGTAAAGGACTACTTGGTTGCTTATACAGTTCATAGACAAGTGATGGATACTACTAAAAATCTCAAGATAAGCGTGAGTGCCGAGGATGGCTCTTCCATAGGATGACGGAGGGGGATCCTCGGTGGTGTATTGAAGTGGTGAGTAGTGGACTCGTGTGCGCAAAACCATTTCAAGTTGGAGTCTCGTAGGATAGTTTAGCCAAGAGTCAAAGCTGGCTTGCTGCAATAACTCCACCAACCCTTCTTGATAATGTGCATGTATGTAGGATCTGATGTAAGTCTTGCTGGGTACCTTTGTACTCATGTTGCTATAATTTACATTTTACAGAAGGCGCTGCAACCCCTTCTGATGGGTTCTTCGTAGACGTTGACATCGACGAGTAGACTAAGGCCCAGGTGGTAATCGTGAGCTTGTGAAGGTCCATGTAGTATAGCTAGGCTTTCCAAGCCTCTTTTATTTTACTAGTTGTCTGTACTTAGACAAGTTACTTCCGTTGCTGGTTTGTATGACTGTATGACTTGAATGTGGGTCATGTGACCCGTACTTGTATGTATGTTATGTATGGCTCTCTGAGCCTTTAAATAAAGTACTTGTGTCATAGAGTCATGTTGTGATGCCTTGTTGTATTTGCACATATCGAGCATATTGTGTGTATGATTGAAATGCTTGGTATGTGTGGGATATGACTATCTAGTTGTTTATCTTTAGTAGCCTCTCTTACCGGGAAATGTCTCCTAGTGTTTCCATTGAGCCATGGTAGTTTGCTACTGCTCCGGAACACTTAGGCTGGCCGGCATGTGTCCTTCTTCGTTCCTGTGTCTGTCCCTTCGGGGAAATGTCACGCATTGAGTACCGGAGCCCTGTTAGCCCGCTACAGCCCGGTTTACCGGAGTCCTGCTAGCCCAGTGCTACATCCCGGACCCACTTGCTGATGACCGACACGTTCGATGCTGGGTCATGGATGCCTGTCCCTGTAAGTCTGTGCCACTTTGGGTTTACGACTAGTCATGTCAGCCCGGGCTCCTTATCATATGGATGCTAGCGACATCACCATATACGTGAGCCAAAAGGCGCAAACGGTCCCGGGCAAAGGTGAGGCGACACCCGTGGGAATACCGTGCGTGAGGCCGCAAAGTGATATGAGGTGTTACAGGCTAGATCGATGTGACATTGAGTCGGGGTCCTGACAATTCCGTTCACTATGACACGCTCCATCATTGTCATATTGCTTTGCATGATCATGTAGTTGACATTGTATTTGTGGCAAAGCCATGGTTCATAATTCTTTGATACATGTCACTCTTGATTCATTGCATATCCTGGTACACCACCAGAGGCATTCACATAGAGTCATATTTTCTTCTAAGTATCGAGTTGTAATTGTTGAGTCGTAAGTAAATAAAAGTGTGATGATCATCATTTTTAGAGCATTGTCCCAAGTGAGGAAAGGATGATGGAGACTATGATTCCCCCATAACTCGGGATGAGACTCCGGACGAAAAAAAGAGAGGCCAAAGAAGCCCAAATAAAAAAACATGAGAGAAAAAGAGAGAAGGGACAATGCTACTATCCTTTTACCACACTTGTGCTTCAAAGTAGCACCATGATCTTCATAATAGAGAGTCTCCTATGTTATCACTTTCATATACTAGTGGGAATTTTTCATTATTAGAACTTGGCTTGTATATTCCAATGATGGGCTTCCTCAAAATGCCCTAGGTCTTCGTGAGCAAGCAAGTTGGAAGCACACCCACTTAGTTTCTTTTGTTGAGCTTTCATATACGTATAGCTCTAGTGCACCCGTTGCAAGGCAATCCCCACTCACTCACATTGATATCTATTGATGGGCATCTCCATAGCCCGTTGATACGCTGATACGTCTCCGTCGTATCTATAATTTTTAATTGTTCCATGCCAATATTATTCAACTTTCATATACTTTTTGGTAACTTTTTATATTATTTTTGGGACTAACATATTGATCTAGTGCCCAGTGCCAGTTCCTGTCTGTTGCATGTTTTTGGTTTCGTAGAATATCCATATCAAACGGAGTCCAAACGGGATAAAAATGGATGGAGCTTATTTTTGGAAAATATGGAAAATTTGGAAGGAAAATCAACGCGAACCAGTGCCCGAGGTGGTCACGAGGCAGGGGGCGCCCCCCTTAGGGTGCGCCCCTACCCTCATGAGCCCACCGTAAGGTGGTTGATGCTCTTATTTTGCCGAGAAAGCTAATATTCGGAAGAAAATCACGGCGAAGGTTTCAGGCCAATCAGGGTTACGGATCTCCATATATATACGAAACGGTGAAACAGAGCGAGAATAGAACGCAGAACAAGAGAGAAACAGAGAGATAGATCCAATCTCGGAGGGGCTCTCGCCCCTCCCATGCCATGGAGGCCAAGGACCAGAGGGGAAACCCTTCTCCCATCTAGGGAGGAGGTCAAGGAAGAAGAGGAAGAAGGGGCCCCTTTCCCCCTCTCCTCCGGTTGCGCCGGAACGCCGCCGTGGCCATCATCATCATCAGCACCGCGATCTACACCAACACCTCCGCCATGTTCACCAACATCTCCATCACTTTCCCCCCTCTATCTACAGCGGTCCACTCTCCCGCAACCCGCTGTACCCTCTACTTGAACATGGTGCTTTATGCTTTATATTATTATCCAAGGATGTGTTGCCATCCTATGATGTCTGAGTAGATTTTCGTTGTCCTATCGGTGGTTATGTTGCTGTCCTTTGGTGCCCATCATATGAGCGCGCGCGTGGATCACACCTTAGGGTTAGTTGTATGTTGATAGGACTATGTATTGGAGGGCAAGAGTGACAGAAGATTCAACCAATCATAGAAATTGATGCATACGGGATTGAAGGGGGACCAATATATCTTAATGCTATGGTTTGGTTTTACTTTAATGAACATTAGTAGTTGCGGATGCTTGCTAATAGTTCCAATCATAAGTGCATAGAATTCCACGTAAGGGATGACATGCTAGCAGTGGCCTCTCCCACATAATACTTGCTATCGGTCTAGTAAAGTAGTCAATTGCTTAGGGGCAATTTCGCAACTCCTACCACCACTTTTCCACACTCACTATATTTACTTTATTGTTTCTTTATCTAAACAGCCCCTACTTTTTATTTACGTACTCTTTATTATCTTGCAAACCTATCAACAACACCTACAAAGTACTTCTAGTTTCATACTTGTTCAAGATAAAGCGAACGTCAAGCGTGCGTAGAGTTGTATCGGTGGTCGATAGAACTTGAGGGAATATTTGTTCTACCTTTAGCTCCTCGTTGGGTTCGACACTCTTACTTATCGAAAACTGTTGCGATCCCCTATACTTGTGGGTTATCAAGATACGCCTAGTTGATGTGAGACTATCTTCTCCCTTTTGTCTTCTCCACAACCACCATTCTATTCCACCTATAGTGCTATGTCCACGGCTCACGCCCATGTATTGCGTGAAAATTGAAAAAGTTTGAGAATGTCAAAAGTATGAAACAATTGCTTGGCTTGTCATCGGGGTTGTGCATGATTTGAATACTTTGTGTGGTGAAGATGGAGCATAGCTAGACTATATTATTTTGTAGGGATACCTTTCTTTGGCCATGTTATTTTGAAGAGACATAATTGCTTAATTAGTATGCTTGAAGTATTATTATTTTTATGTCAATATTAAACTTTTGTCTTGAATCTTTCGGATCTGAATATTCATGCCACAATTAAGAAGAATTACATTGAAATTATGCCAAGTAGCATTCCACATCAAAAATTCTGTTTTTATCATTTACCTACTTGAGGACAAGCAAGGATTAAGCTTGGGGATGCTTGATACGTCTCCAACGTATCTATAATTTTTTATTGCTCCAGGCTATATTATCTTCTATTTTGGACATTATTGGGCTTTATTATTCTCTTTTATATTATTTTTGGGACTAACCTATTAACCGGAGGCCTAGCCCAGAATTGTTGTTTTTTGCCTATTTTAGGGTTTCGAAGAAAAGGAATATCAAACGGAGTCCAAACGGAATGAAACCTTCGGGAACGTGATTTTTGGAACGAACAAGATCCAGGAGACTTGGACCCTACGTTAAGCAACCAATAGGGAGGCCACGGGGTAGGGGGGCGCCTAC
>NC_041382.1:106964228-106971075 GCF_002162155.2 Triticum dicoccoides | reverse complement strand
CCAGGCATGCCCTCCACCCTCATGGGCCCCCTTTTGCTCCACTGACGTACTCCTTCCTCCTATATATACCTACGTACCCCCAAACGATAAGATACGGAGCCAAAACCCTAATTCCACCGCCATAACTTTCAGTATCCACGAGATCCCATCTTGGGGCCTGTTCCGGAGCTTCGCCGGAGGGGGCATCGATCACGGAGGGCTTCTACATCAACACCATAGCCTCTCCGATGAAGTGTGAGTAGTTTACCTCAGACCTTCGGGTCCATAGTTATTAGCTAGATGGCTTCTATTCGATGTAATCTTCTTTTGCGCTGTGTTTGTTGAGACCGATGAATTGTGGGTTTATGATCAAGTTTATCTATGAACAATATTTGAATCTTCTCTGAATTCTTTTATGTATGATTGGTTATCTTTGCAAGTCTCTTCGAATTATCAGTTTGGTTTGGCCTACTAGATTGATCTTTCTTGCAATGGGAGAAGTGCTTAGCTTTGGGTTCAATCTTGCGGTGTCCTTTCCCAGTGACAGTAGGGGCGGCAAGGCATGTATTGTATTGTTGCCATCGAGGATAACAAGATGGGGTTTTCATCATATTGCATGAGTTTATCCCTCTACATCATGTCATCTTGCTTAAAGCGTTACTCTGTTCTCTTGAACTTAATACTCTAGAAGCATGCTGAATAGCGATCGATGTGTGGAGTTATAGTAGTAGATGCAGGCAGGAGTCGGTCTACTTGTCTTGGACGTGATGCCTATATACATGATCATACCTAGATATCCTCATAACTATGCTCAATTCTGTCAATTGCTCAATAGTAATTTGTTCATCCACCATAAAATACTTATGCTCTTGAGAGAAGCCACTAGTGAAACCTATGGCCCTCGGGTCTATCTTCATCATATTAATATTCCAACACTTAGTTATTTCCTTTGCCTTTTTACTTTGCTTTTATTTTACTTTGCATATTTATCATAAAAATACCAAAAATATTATCTTATCATATCTATCAGATCTCACACTCGTAAGTGACTGTGCAGGGATTGACAACCCCTTATCGCGTTGGTTGGGAGGATTTATTTGTTTAGTGTAGGTGCGAGGGACTGGCGCATAGCCTCCTACTGGATTGATACCTTGGTTCTCAAAAACGGAGGGAAATACTTACACTGCTTTGCTGCATCACCCTTTCCTCTTCAAGGGAAAACCAACACAGTGCTCAAGAGGTAGCAGCGACCAGCTCTCGCCGCATCATGACAGCCAGTTTTCGGCTTTCTCTACTGAGGTGCTCGTCCGGAAGAACTGGGACACAATTGCAGTAGTTCTCCTAGTGCTACCTTAGCCGATATAGCGGAACATAAGGCACCAAAACATGGGAGCCGGGCAAACCCAACTATTGACCCAAGACATGATTCGGAGCTGATGCATATAATGCTATAAGTTCGAGGTGCCACACTGTCGAAAGTGTTCGGACTTTTCTTGCCGTGTTATGGGGTACACTAAAGCCCCTGGCGTACTGAACGTACTAGAATGTAAGGGAGCAACTTGTCGTGAATAGACAAACAAGGAAAAAAAGATGAAGAAATGTAATAATAAGCTGATGCTATGCATTGTTATTTATAGGATACGTCAAAGCATATGTGTATAAGTAGTACAATAAGCAAAAGTAGGACTATCTGACATGTCCGATCCAAGGGCGAGCTGCGTGCGGGTATGTAAAATAGGTATAATGATCGGTATGAGAGACACCTGGGTATTCCCCTGTACGTCAAAGCTTCTTGATCCCTTGGTGCTTCCCTCCCGTGATGGGTCCAATGATCTAGCTATCGGAGAGGGCCTCCTTAGAATAGGGTCCTGAAAGGAAGAAAATGATAAAGATATACTGGTCCTGAGGCGGTTGAACTGCATTGTGGGACGTGCCGTAGCCGTGCCTCTGCCTATACCCATGGTATCTTTAGTGCGTAGTTATGTACGTGTGGCGCAAATTTCGTCGCTTGACTGGGACTAGGACGGAGGCCGAATTTCTAGGCGAGCTCTGAATGCACCTGGTGATTCTGTTGCAGGTCATTCCAGACTCGCTTGAATGTGTCTGCGGACCTTGTCGCCGAATTGGCAGTTTGCCTCAAAAGGCTACTTTGCACTTCTGCCGCAAGGGCCGCAGTGTGCTCCTCCGTGCGGAGCGAGCGTTCTATGTTGCCGTTAACTATTATAACCCCGCAAGGTCCTGGCATTTTGAGCTTGAGGTATGCATAATGCGGTACCGCATTGAATCTAGCGAATGCGGTTCGTCCGAGTAGTGCGTGATAGCCACTGCAGAAGGGGACGATATCGAAGATTACCTCTTCGCTTCAGAAGTTATTCGGAGATCCGAAGACCACTTATAGTGTGATTGAGCCCGTGCAATAGGCCTCTACACCTGGTATGACACCTTTGAAGGTGGTTTTTGTGGGTTTGATCCTCAAGGGGTCTATACCCATTTTGCGCATCGTATCCTGACAAAGCAGGTTCAGGTTGCTGCCACCGTCCATAAGGACTCGAGTGAGGTGGAATCCGTCAATGATAGGATCAAGGACCAATGTGGCAGAACCGCCATGACGGATACTAGTGGGGTGGTCCCTGCGATCAAAAGTGCTCGGACAAGAAGACCATGGGTTGAAATTTGGGGCAACTGGCTCCATCGCGTTGACGTCACTGAGTGCACGCTTCCGTTCCCGCTTGGGGATATGGGTTGCGTATATCATGTTCACCGTTTTCACTTGGGTAGGAAATTTCTTCTGTCCTCCTGCGTTCGTCGGCCGGGGCTCCTCCTCGTCATCGCTATGCAGCCCCTTTTCCTTGCTTTCGGCATTCAACTTGCCGGCCTGTTTGAACACCCACCATTCTCTGTTGGTGTGGTTGGCTGGCTTATCGGGGGTGTCGTGAATTTGACACGAGCGGTCGAGTATGCAGTCCAAACTGGACGGGCTCGGTTTGTTTCTTTTGAACGCCTTTTTCTGCTAACCGGATTTAGAGCCACTGAATCCGGCATTGACTGTCGTGTCTTCGGCGTTATCGCTATTGTTGCGGCGCTTGTATCTGTTGCGATGTGGCTTGCTGTTGCTGTCTCTGGCCTCCGATGTGCCAGGGTTGCTTGTTGTGTTGTTGCTACAGGCCAACCAGCTATCCTTGCCCGCGCAGAAGCGGGTTATGAGTGTTGTGAGGGCTGCCATGGACTTTGGCTTCTCTTGGCCGATATGTCTGGCGAGCCACTGGTCACGGATGTTATGTTTAAAGGCCGCTAGGGCTTCAGCATCCGAACAGTCCACAATTTGGTTCTTTTTGGTTAGGAACCGAGTCTAAAATTTCCTGGCTGACTCTCCGGGCTATTGTGTTATGTGACTTAAATCATCAGCATCCGATGGTCGTACATAAGTGCCCTGGAAATTGTCCAGGAATGCATTTGCCAGGTTCTCCCAACTTCCGATGGAGTTTGCTGGCAAGCTATTTAGCCAATGTCGAGCTGGTCCTTTGAGTTTTAACGGGAGATACTTGATGGCGTGTAGATCATCCCCGCGGGCCATGTGGATGTGGAGGAAGAAATCCTCTATCCATACCGCGGGGTCAGTAGTACCATCGTATGATTCAATGTTCACGGGTTTAAATCCTTCTGGGAATTCATGATCCATTACTTCATCAGTGAAGCATAGGGGCTGTGCGGCTCCTCTATGCTAGGCTATGTCACGACGCAGTTAATACGAGTCTTGTCTGCTGTGTTCAGCCCGGCCGGATTTGCTTTTGGTATATCCGGCATGACGGTCGTCGTCATGTGTTGGGGCGCGCCCTCGTGATCCAAAGATCGATCTTTTGTGTCTTGCTTTGTTTTCCAATACGTCCCGCATGTCCTGCGTGTTACCCCGGGCCTTGCTATTCTTGTTTGACTGGCGACGGGGTGTGGGCTAGACTTCGGGCTTATATGCCACTTTGTCTCGGCCACGAGGTGGCCGGTCTGCCGCATCATACGCCGGAAACGCATGCTTTAATGCTTCCTCTTCAAGTTGGGGTAGCAACCTGCGCTTTGGGAAACTTTTGATTGGGCACTCGAGTTCGTGTTCCTCGTCTGCCAAGACCTTAGTCCATCTATTTGCTAGCAGATCTTGCTCATCTTGAAGCTGTTGTTGCTTTTTCTTCAGGAATTTTGCTATGGAAATAAGCCGGCGCTTGAAGCGCTCCTGTTCGACGGGATCCTTAGGCACGATAAATTCTTTGTTGCCTAGGCTCACCTCGTCTTCGGAGAGAGGCATGTAATTGTCATCCTCTGATTCTCCGTCTGCTGCCTGTTCCTTGGGGCTGGCTTGCCCATCCTCCTGCTCAAAGCCTGGCTGGAGGGGATTGTCTTCGTCTTCGACACTATTTGTAGCGTTATTGTCTCCTGTGCCGGTATTGCTGTTTTTTCTATGGCGGGCTTAGAGCGGCACCGATGACACCAGTTCTTGGATTGCTTCTGGGGGAGGGGTGGTTATCCTCCGTTGTCTTATTGCCATCGCTTTCTTTGGGGGTGTCCACCATGTATATATCATATGATGAGGTGGTAGTCCAGTGCCCTGTGGGCGGTGGTTCCTATTCGTCTCCCGCATCGTCGTCCATACCGTCGATGTCTTCGGAGTAGAAGTCGAGCATGTCAGTTAGGTTGTCGACAGTGGCTACTAAGTGGGTGGTGGGTGGGGAACGAATTTCTTCGCTGCCTGCTTCCCACTCGAGCCAGACATAGTTCAGCCAAGGGTCTCCTGACAAGGAGAGAGACCGTAATGAGTTTAGCATGTCGCCTAGGGGCGAGTGCTGAAAGATAACCGCGGAGGTGAACTCCATGACCGGTGCCCAATCAGATTGGATGGGCACGGACGTGAGCGGTTTGGAGTCTGTGTCCGGGGACGAATCCGAGTGTCCGGCAACATAGGTCTCATAGAAGGTGAAGTCAGTATTCGGCTCTATCGCCGCTGAATGTGCGGCCTCCGTGGCGGGGTGCACACACCCATCCTCGGATGGCGCGATCTGTTCCGGATTGAGGGCCGGAGTAGTTACAGGTGTGATCTCCCGAACATTGTCCGACGGCAGAGCTAAATCATGCTCATCGTGACTGTGCGGCGTACCTGACATGGGTTCGAATCCGTCGAAGATCAAGTCTCCGCGGATGTCGGTGGTATAGTTCATGCTTCCAAACCTGACCTGATGGCCAGGGGCGTAGCTCTCGATCTACTCCAGATGGCCGAGCGAGTTGGCCCACAGTACAAAGCCACCGAATACGAAGATCTATCTAGGGAGGAAAACCTCACCCTGGATCGCATCATTGCCGATGATCGAAGGAGCCATCAAGCCTTATGATGATGACACAGTGGAAATCTCAATGAAAGCACCAATGTCTGTGTCAAAACCGGCGGATCTCGGGTAGGGGGTCCCGAACTATGCATCTAAGGCGATGGTAATAGGAGGCGGGGGACACAATGTTTACCCAGGTTTGGGCCCTCTCGATGGAGGTAATACCCTACTTCCTGCTTGATTGATCTTGATGATATGAGTATTACAAGAGTTGATCTACCACGAGATCGGAGAGGCTAAACCCTAGAAGCTAGCCTATGGTATGATTGTTGTTGTCCTATGGACTAAATCCCTCCGGTTTATATAGACACTAGAGGGGGCTAGGGTTTGAGTCGGTTACAAGGGAGGAGATATACATATCTGAATTTCCAAGCTTCCTTTCCACGCAAAGGAGAGTCGCACCCGGACACGGGACGAAGTCTTCAATCTTGTATCTTCATAGTCCAACAGTCCGGCCAAAGTATATAGTCCGGCCGTCCGAGGACCCCCTAATCTAGGACTCCCTCAGGGTCCACGTTGCTCCACCGACGTACTCCTTCCTCTTATATATACCTACGTACCCCAAACTACCAGATATGGAGCCAAAACCCTAATTCCACCGCCGTAACTTTCTGTATCCACGAGATCCCATCTTGGGGCCTTTTCCGAAGCTCTGCCGGAGGGGGTATCGATCACGGAGGGCTTCTACATCAACACCATAGCCTCTCCGATGAAGTGTGAGTAGTTTACCTCAGACCTACGGGTCCATAGTTATTCGCTAGATGGCTTCTTCTCTCTTTTTGGATCTCAATACAAAGTTCTCCCCCTCTCTCGTGGAGATCTATTCGATGTAATCTTCTTTTGCGGTGTGTTTGTTGAGATCGATGAATTGTGGGTTTATGATCAAGTTTATCTATGAACAATATTTGAATCTTCTCTAAATTCTTTTATGTATGATTGGTTATCTTTGCAAGTCTCTTCGAATTATGAGTCTGGTTTGGCCTACTAGATTGATCTTTCTTGCAATGGGAGAAGTCACTACAAAAAAAGACACATCCGTGACATTTTGGGCCGAACGAATTTTTTCTGTCATACATATGACACTTCTATGACGATAATTGTGACAAAACCCGGTATCATCATAGATGTGGTGGGCTCCTACTTCTATGACAAAAAATCATGATAGAAAATGGGCTTTTCGTCCTGGGCAGGCCGGAGAGGCAGATGTATGACATTCTTTGGGCCGTCCATGACGGGAAAAACCGTGGTAGAAGCGAGGGGGAGGAAAATTTCGGGGAGTTCCCGGTTACGGTGGGAGGTCAGGGGCCGAGTGATGCGCGTTTCTCTCATACAGGTACGCGCGTGTGTGCGAGGTGTTGGCTCTAATTGAACCCGAGCGATTGCACTGGAGGCTACGCGTTACTGAACCCGAGCGATCGATCGATGGCTATTAACTGAACCCGATCGAGTGATTCCTTCGCTACTGCTGCTAACTGAAGCCGATTGATTGGATGAACAGTGAG
>NC_041382.1:106921159-106963839 GCF_002162155.2 Triticum dicoccoides | reverse complement strand
ACGCCACACCCCTTCCGATCAACAAGACCCCTGTTTCGACCGTAGGAGGTCCATTTCGTCCGTTTTGTGGTACGCCACACCCCTCCCGATCAACAGGACCCCCGTTTCGACCGTAGGAGGTCCGTTTCCTCCGTTTTGCGGTACGCCACACCCCTCCCGATCAACAGGACCCCGTTCCAAACATAGGAGGTCCGTTTCCTCCGTTTTACAGTACGCCAGGCCTCGTTTCCATCGCCTGTTCCGTCCAAGCCCTCCCGATGAACACGACCACGCATTCCGTTCTGACCCAGCCGGTTGGCTCCCACGCGTTCTGTTGCCTCCCGATGAACACGACGCATTCCGTTGCCTCCCCATGAACACCACGACGACGTTGTTTCTCCGTTCTGACCCAGCCATGTACATGAGCCCTGGCTGTACGTATGCGCGAGTAGGCGTTCGCGACCCCGCCCATATGTACACATATGTGGTCGTATTTTCTTTCTTGCACCCTGGCCGTTGTACGTACGTGTACATGCTACATGCGCGCCTCTACTACGACACGTACGCGCCTCTACTATGACACGTGCGCGCCTCTACATCCACCAGTATATATGTACATACACATTTGCGACCAGAATGACAACGCTACATACGCTTCGACCAGGTGGGTCCCGACTGTCAAGCACTTCCTTGCGTGCGAAGATGTAGCTGGTGGGTCCCAGCAGTCAGGGGGGTGAATCGTTTTTTGCCCGGACGCACTTCCTTGCATGCAAAGATGTAGCTAGTGGGTCCCAGCAGTCAGGGGGGTGAATCGTTTTTTTGCCCGGACGCACTTCCTTGCATGCGAAGATGTAGCTGGTGGGTCCCAGGAGTCAGGGGGAAACATTTTTTTTCACGAAATACGGTGGCCCGTCCGGTGGGTCCCCGCTGTCAAGTGGAGGAATCATTATTTTCTGCGCAATAAGGAGGCACTTCCTTGCTGCGGCCGTGGACCCAGCTGTCAGCCTCTCCACGTATAGTCCATGTTCTATGGAAGTCATTCCTTGACCATGTTGACCACGCTGCACCGAGAGCACCATGGCGGTGGACGACGGCGAGGACTAGGAAGGGGACGACTCGGAGCCGGGGAAGACGCAGCAGTGGATGCCCACGCGAAGAGGAGTACGAGGGTTCACTGGTTCGGCTGCGGTGTGAGGATGATGTCGCCGCAAAATAACAGGGGGTGTGGGTGAGTAGAGGGATGGCCTGGCCAGCGGTGGGAGTAGTAGGGGGCGGTGAGGCCTCCGCGGCATCACTGCCGGCCACGGGAGGCAGGAGCGCGCAGCATGATCGGCGCTGGTTTAGGCGGCTGGAGCAAGAAGACCAGAGGTTGAAGAAGCACTACAGCCGTTGGATGAACATCGTACGGTAAAAGGAGCTAGAAATCGTTCATATTGACTAAGTTGACAAAGCCCTCCGTCCCCGTCAACTTGGTAGGTCCACAAGTCAACCTCCCACTATGCTAGGTTCCAACTGGCAGGGGGAATATTCATTTTTTGTGCGTAATAAGGAGGCACTTCCTTGCGTGCGAAGATAGCTGGTGGGTCCGACATGTCAGTGGGGGGCACGTTATTTTTGCGAAATACAGAGGCCCTTCCGGTGGGTCCCAGATGTCAGGTGGAGGAATCATTATTTTGCGCGTAATAAGGAGGCATTTCCTTGTGTGCGACCATGGACCCAACTGTCAGCCTCTCCATGCACAGTCTACTCCCGATGGTGTCGTTCGTTGACCACGTTGACCACGCCGCGCCGAGCGCATCCAAGGTGGTGGACGACGACGAGGCCCCGGACAGCAACGAGCCGGAGATGGGAAGATGCGGGAGTAGAGTCGCAGCCAGAGAGGTGTACAAGGGTTAACTGGTTCTAGTGCGGTGTGGTTCGGCAGTCAGTGGAGAAGAACAGGAGGTGTGGAGGGGTGGAGGGATGGCCTGGCCAACGGTGGAGTAGCGCTTCATAGCGAAGCGTGCTAAGCAGAGCTGCTAGCAGCAGGAGGCGGGAGTTGGTCCCGACAACGCTGGAGGAAGAAGACGAGAGATTGAAGGTGGATGCCGGTCGTTGGATGTAAATCCAAAGGCTAACATGTCAGAATCATTTGTTGACTAAATTGACAACGACTTGCGTTGGCTTCGACCTATTGGCCCACATTTCAGCCTCCAAAAATTGGGCACGTACTCAATCCATTTTTTAGGAATTTACAGTCTTTTTTCTGCGCAGTAGAATTTAAGTCAATTTGATCTTTTTTTTTGAATTACATCCATTAGCTGGGCTGGGTGAACAACTAATCTAGCGTCCATGCGGCCCTATTATTTTATTTCCTAAAAAAATACAGGCCATTTGCACTTTCTCGAAATACACGATTTTGCTAGGCTGATTCTAATTATAATGTTGGGTTGGGCCAGTAATGTTATAAAAAAGGGGCTATTTTGTTATAAATATATTTAAATAATAAGTGATATTACTACATTCGTCCTTAAATCTTACCAAGCTTTTGTGCACAATCACTAGGATTTTTGTGCCAAAACAATCCAGGATTTTATTTGTTAAGAAATTATTTTTATAAGTTCATAAGATGTGGGATATTGTTTTCTTACATATGTAAGTGTCGTGGGTTTGTCACGGCAAATGTCCTTGTGAAAGGACTTAGTCGTGGAGCCATCGCAACGGGTTAACTTAAAGGGGTTAAACCAGACAGGGGGACACGGAGAGTTTATACTAGTCCGGACCCTTCGATGAAGGTAAAAGCCTACGTCTAGTTGTGATTGGTATTACTTAGGTTTTGAAGGCCAGGGAGCGAATCCGCTTTTTCTGGCTCTCGAGTTGTTGTCTGTCCCCTGAACCGCTGCCGGGTCGTCCCCTTATATACATGGGTGGCACCCGTCGGTTTACAGAGTCCCGAAGCTGGATCATAAATGTTTCCGGTTCGGTCTCTACACTTCCTATCTTACAAAGCAAGTTACATGATTAAGTCGGTTTACATCTACATGCCTTAACTCACTTCTGGGCCTTGGGCCTTCGTAAAGCGCCATCATCTTCACATCTTCATGGGCTTCTAATTTCATAAGTTAATCCGGCTACTCCTGGTCAGTTTACGTCTAGTAGTAATATCCCCAACATTAGGCCCCAGATTGACTTGAACAGGTTTCATGTCAATCCTTAGTAAAAACTTCGTCTTCCACATCTTCTCATACTTTGGTAAACCGCTGTGATGTCATCTTCTCAGATCGTGGTAAACCGTCGTGACGTCATCTTCATTAATGGTCCTCCGACAATCAAGGCGACAGCTCCGCCTCACTTCCAAGTTTTGGCTCCTCAATTTTCGTGCATGACACCTATCCCTTGCCTTTATAAATAAGACCGGGGAGTCATTTTCACATTTTCCCCCTCGTGCCTCTTCGCGTCTATAACGCCCTCGATGCGGCTATATCTCCTACGTGTCGAAGCACGACTTAGAGGCATAACTGCATTGAAAGCAATGTCGCAAGTAAGTAATCTTCACAACAACCCATGTAAATAGATAAAAGGGGAAAAGGTACATAGTTGGCTTACACTCGCCACATCACACAAATACATGAATAACATTACAATCATCCAATACACTCATGGTCCGACTACGGTACCAAAATAAAGATCAACCCCAACATGCGACACGGTCCCTGATCGCCCCAACTGGGCACCACTACTGATCATCTAGGAAAGACACATAGTAACGGTGAGAGTCTTCATTGAACTCCCACTTGAGCTCAGTCAAATCTCCTAGAGCGGTATCATCGGTCCCTACATCTGGTTTTGGAAGTAAACTGTGAGTCACGGGGACTCAGCAATCTCGCACCCTCGCGATCAAGACTATTTAAGCTTATAGGTAAGGCAAAGGTATGATGTGGAGCTGCAGCAAGCGACTAGCATATATGGTGGCTAACAGACGCAAAAGAGAGCGAGAAGAGAAGGCAAAGCACGGTCGAACAACTATGATCAAGAAGTGATCCTAGAACAACCTATGTCAAGCATTACTCCAACACCGTGTTCACTTCCCGAACTCCTCCGAGAAGAGACCATCACGGTTACACACGCGGTTGTTTCATTTTAATTAAGTTAAGTTTCATGTTATCTACAACCGGACATTAACAAATTCCCATCTGCCCATAACCGCAGGCATGGCTTTCGAAAGTTCAAATCCCTGCAGGGGAGTCCCAACTTAGCCCATCACAAGCTCTCACGGTCAACGAAGGATATTCCTTCTCCTGAGACATTCTGATCAGACTCGACATCTCGGTTTTACAAGACATCCATGACAAAGGTAAAACAATTCCAGCAACACCACTCGAATGTGCCGACAAATCCCGATAGGAGCTGCACATATCTCATTCTCAGGGCACACTCAGATGAGACTAGCTACGAGTAAAACCAACCCTCAAGTTTCCCCGAGGTGGCCCTGCAGGCAGCTCAGTTGGACCAACACTCAGAGGAGCACTAGCCCAGGGGGGTTGAAATAAAGATGACCCTTGGGCTCCGGAAACCCAAGGGAAAAAGAGGCTAGGTGGCAAATGGTAAAACCAAGGTTGGGCATTGCTGGAGGAGTTTTATTCAAGACGAACTATCAAGGGGTTCCCATTATAACCCAACCGCGCAAGGAACGCAAAATCCGGGAACATAGCACCGATATGACGGAAACTAGGGCGGCAAGAGTGGAACAAAACACTAGGCAAAAGGCTGAGCCTTCCACCCTTTACCAAGTATATAGGTGCATTAAGATAACAAGATAATATGGTGATATCCCAACAATAAACAATGTTCCAACAAGGAACGATCTCCAATCTTCACCTGCAACTAGCAACGCTATAAGAGGGGCTGAGCAAAGCGGTAACATAGCCAATCAAAGGTTTGCTGGGACATGGTGGGTTAGAGGTTTGACATGGCAATTTGGGAGGCATGATAAGCAAGTGATAGGTATCGTAGCATAGGCATAGCAAAAGAGCGAGCATCTAGCAAGCAAAGATAGAAGGGATTTCGAGGGTATGATCATCTTGCCTGCAAAGTTGTCAGACTTGACTTGATCCTCGTAAGCGAACTCAAGGGGCTCCTCATTCACGAAATCGTCTCCTGGCTCTACCCAAACAAGAAAAACAAGCAAAAGGAACACAATCAACCACGTGCGATGCTCAAACAACATGATGCAAACATGGTATGCTATGCGGGATGCGATATGTGATGCATATGCAAGATTTGACAAAAAATGATTGAACATGGCCTAAAATTGGCAATCCAAGAGTGCCACTGGAAATGTGAGTTTATTTCGGTTGAAATCGATATGAAGATCACCGGAATCGGATGCACGGTTTGGAAATGGCAAGCAAAACAAATATGGCACCGGTCTGCAAAAATCAGCAAGTGACTAACTAAATGCATCAAGATAAATATGCTACAGCACTCAAACATGACAAAAACAATACATGGCAGGGATCCACTCATGATGCTTGACAAAAGATGAACACCGAGCTACGGCTAATTCATCCATTAACAGGTTCAAACAAGCATGTCAAAAATGCAAATGATAACAGGTTTCAGACTTAGTGAAATTAACACAAGTCTGGAATTTATCATCAGGAAGCACACTTTAGAGCATGAAAACTATATGCTACAGGAACTTAACATGGCAAATCAAGGCATGACATGAAGCTACTCAAAGCACTTAACAAAAGTCCCTTAGTGACCTTGAGCCAAAAGGGATCAGAAAATACAATTGCAAGCATGTGAACATGGCAAAAACATAAACAGATCTCAGACTTAGTGAAAAACTGGAGCATGCAAATCAGTTAACGGGTAGGCATGTTTACGAGCTCGATACACTCACTACAGAGCATGGCATGACAAACTAAGCATACACGCATCAAGAATACATATCATAGAAGCTATAAATGGCAAGAACAACAACATAGCATGCACGGATCAATAGCAACATCCTCGGCAAAATCGCTAACATGTCAACAATCTGCCAGGATTCACGATATAGCAAAAGTAGAGCTCGATTGACTCAAGCTAGGGTGCTCCATAAATGCAAACAAAGTGCAAACGATAACAGGTTTCAGACTTAGTGAAATTAACAGCATGTCAGGAATTTATCATCAGGAAGCAATGTTTAGAACACGATAACTACATGCTACAGGAACATATCATGGCAAAGTAAGGCATGGAATGAATCTACTCAAAGCATATAACAAAAGTCCCTTAGTGACCATGAGCCAAAAGGGATCAGAAAATACAATTGCAAGCATGTGAACATAGCAAAAACACAAACAGATCCAGACTTAGTGAAAAACTGGAGCATGGCAAAACAGTTAACAAGTAGGCATGCTTACGAGCTCGATGCACTCACTACAAAGCATGACATGACAAAATAATCATACACTCATCAAGAAGACATGGCATAGAAGCTAGACATGGCAAGAATAACAACATAGCATGCACGGATCAACAACAACAACCTCGGCAAAATTGCTAAACATGTTAACAATCTGCCAGGAACATTTTATAGCAAAAGTAGAGCTCGATTGACTCAAGCTAGGGTGCTCCATAAATGCAAACAAAGGCATGTATGGATATAGCACCACAAGGTTAACAAAACATCCTTACTGATCATCCTCAAAAGAGGCACGGATCACTAGGAAACAACATGAACATATGACATACTGACAAAAACAGAACAAGGACTTCGTGAAATTCTAAGTCCCTGAAATCAGCATTACCGATTACGCTACTTTGCAAGCTTGTGCTAGTCACCACACATATCACAAAAATACATGGTAAGCACCTCTGTAAAGATGGAATTGCATATAACAAAACTCATGTAGAGCTCAGGAGCATATCATATACACATTAATCAAGGCAAAAATGACAAATATCTATTTAATGAAACAGATCTGGCAAATTTATCACATAGCCCTCTTACAACATCATTTCGGGCATCAAGATGAGCTCAAATGAAAATGATGCAATGAGATGAAGTGATTTACTCGTCGAGACGAACATTTTGATATGCTACATGCGCAAATCGGAGCTACGGATGCAAAGTTATAGCATGTGCAAGAATGCAAAAATTAGGGTTCTCTGGGAAAAAGTCAACCCTCATAGATCCAGATCTGGCCGGCGCGCGGATCGAGGAGGTCGCCGGATTCACTGTTCACCGGAGTAGCGAGGGAGGCCGGAGTTGAGGGAGCTGGCCGGAGGAGGAGGTCGCCGGGGCCAGCGACGAGGTGACCCCGGTGAGGAGGCGTGACGGAGGTCGGTGGAGGCAGGGGCGGCGCGACCGCGCGATGGGCGGCGAGGTCGGTGGAGCTCGGCGGCCAGGGATGGCGGGCGGCGGCGCCGGGCCGTCGGGTGGCCGGACGGGAGGAAGACGGCGACGGGGTTCGCGGGTAAAGGCGCGGGGCGCGCGGGCTCGCGGGGCCCGACTTGGGCCTCCCGGGCCGGAGCGGTGGGAGGCGGCGCAGGGCCACGTGGCAGCCCCGGAGTGGTGGCGGTGGTGTGTCCGGCGGCCGGCGGACGTGTTCGGCCACGTGGAGAGGAGCGGGGCTAGGGTTAGGGGGTGGAATGACCCAAAAATTTCGGGGGAGATGCTATTTTATAGGTAGGAGGAGCTAGGAGGCTCCAAATTGAGCACGGTTTTCGGCCACGCGATCGTGATCAAACGCTCTAGATGATGGAGAGGGTTTATGTGGGTTTTGGGCTAAATTGGAAGGGTGTTGGGCTGCAACACAAACGAGGCCTTCTCGGTCCCTCGATTAACCGTTGGAGTATCAAACGAAGTCCAAATGGCACGAAACTTGACAGGCGGTCTACCGGTAGTAAACCAAGGCCGCTTGGCAAGTCTCGGTCCAATACGGAAATGTTTAACCCCCACACACGAAAAGAGGTAGAAAGGACCACCGGAGGAGATAGGAGCGCCGGAATGCAAAACGGACAACGGGGAAATGCTCGGATGCATGAGATGAACACGTATGCAAATGCAATGCACATGATGACATGATATGAGATGCATGACAAAGGCAACAACACACGGAGACAAAACCCGAACTCGATGAAAATAAAATAACTTAGTGCCGGAAACGGCAAGAGTTGGGATACATATAAGGTAGATTACATCCGGGGTGTTACAGCGTCGTCTTCCTTGCGCTGCTCAACCTCCAAAGCTCCGCTGCCACCATCGACCGTCGCCTCTGATCCGACTCCGGCTGCTGCATCACCCTGAACGCACCAGAATACTGCGGCATCTCTCCGCCGTTCCTGTGATACTGGTACCCTTTTTCCTTCCACCCTAGATCTTGCTTTTAGGGTTTCACTGCTCGTCAGAGTTCATCGAAAAACTTAGTGTTGTTCTTCTCTTTTCTTCTCTGTAGCATCCCAGGCTAGGTTGGACCTGTTATCCTTGCGCGACCGTAGCCGTAATCATATTCTCCTCATTAGACTCTCTCTTTATATCAAGAACAACTTATCTGAATCTGCTGAACTATTTAAATACCTGAAGCTTGAACCTGGATATTTTCCATTTTCTGTCATACCTTAGATCCGAAATTTTCATATAACTCTGTGAAATCTGTTTCCCCTTACTTAGGTATTTTTAGATCTGTACTCCTCACACCAATATAAGCGGTTTAACTTTGCAAGAATGACAATCCGGTATACACCATTAGTCCCCTTGTTGAACCGCCAATGTACTTCCCCTTATAACCTGTATTTAATAAATTCTTGTATGGAATTGCCAACTCCGGTTTAGCGATATGTTTATATCCTTGATATAACCTTGTCCTTCATTATTATATCAGCCTCCGGTTTACGCAATCTTATGCACCAGTATATGTTGATATCATTACATCTTGTGTGTCATCCTGAGTGATTTGTAAACTGGCATTTCTTCCATAGCTTTTTTGCTCTATAATGACCATGCAATTTACCGCTTGCGACTGGGCTCGTTCCCGGGTCACCGAGGAAAAATTGAACGATATGGTTAGCATTGGTACTTTGCCTAAGAAGACTGAGATTAAATGGCGAGTTCCAGGAGCAGAAAATCCTCCGACCCCGAGGCAGGGTGAGGTGGTGGTCTTTGTCGACCACATAGGCCGTGGCTTCAAACCGCCAGGGTCAAAGTTTTACCGAGATGTGCTTGCCAATTTTCAACTCCATCCTCAAAACATCGGGCCCAACTCAGTATCCAATCTATGCAACTTCCAGGTCTTCTGTGAAGTGTACTTACAGGAAGAACCAACTGCGGAGCTGTTCTGGGACTTCTTTCACTTAAACCGGCGCACAAAATTTGTAAATGGCCCCAACACTGAACTTGGTGGTGTCTCAATTCAGAAGCGGAAAGAAGTTGAATTTCCTGATGCCAAATTGCACAGCCACCCAAAGGAATGGAACCAGACTTGGTTTTACTGCAGAGACACTTCTCCTGAAGATGAGAATCCCCTCCCAGGCTTTTGTGATCATCGGCTTTCCAACACCCATCCGATGCCGCAGCGCTTAAGTTCCACAGAAAGGGCGAAATATGCCCCTCAACTCGCCAAACTCCGGGCTTTTATGGCCAACGGTTTAACAGGTGTTGATTTCGTGCACTGTTGGATATCTTGGAGCATCTTGCCGCTAAGCCGGCGTCCCGGTTTAATGTGTGAGTACACTAGTGAGGTTGAAGACCCTCAACGCCATTTCAACATTCAAGTGACTGATGAAGAAGTCACTGAAGGTGTAAAGAAAATTTTGAATGAATCGGAACTAGTCTGTAGTCAAACCAGCTTGAATCCCTTCTATACCAAGAACAAACTGCCTGTTGTAAGCACTATACTTCCTTTTCATATTTGATATCTTTAATTTGTGCAACTTGTAATCCTTCTTCTGTGTATGTATGTATTGGGTGATGATCCCTTCTGGAAACGGAAAACTGTATAAAAAGCAGTAAAGCCAACCGGGGATAAAGTGGTCAAACCATCTCGCCCCAAAACCAAAGCCGTCAAACGGGCATCAAAACGAAAAACGGCTGACCGGATCAACATGGAACTTGATGATGATGCTGATGATCTGGAAGTTGAGGTAGAACTTGACTCACTTGGCTCCCTTTTCATGCATCTCATTAACAATGATCTTCCTCAGGCGGACGCAGAAGGCAGTCAAGCTGATGATGTAGAGGTAATTACCCTCTCCTCTGGTTCGGACTCTAAGACAATACAAAAAACCCATCAAGCAGTCCGGAAATTAAGCTTTTCTCATCCTCTTGCTCATTTGGATCCAACATTTATTTTGAAGACTCGGCAGCATGAAGCTCGCTGGACAACTCGGCATAGTGGCCAACATGTTACTTCAACCGGTTTACCTGACACCCCGGTTCGGAAGCGCCGGTCTGAGGTCTCTCCTACTCCTGACAATTCTTATCCCAAGGTAGGTTATTTCAGACAACCTCTTAATCCGTCCGATTCAAATTTTCAGGTGACACCTCCCTCATCCGCTGGTGAATTGATAGCAACTCAACTCCCCCTCTAAAAATTGTAGCTGGGTAAGCTTTGTAACCTTTCATCTCAATTTATTGTAAATCTGGAATAAAATGTTAACCCTCTTTTTAGTTTTGTTCTGCAGAGCCAAAGCCAGACCCAGCAAGAAAGCTCGGGTCAACAATTCGCCCGAAGACCCAGCCACTTTTGACGAAGAACCAAGAGGTGACCCGGACCAGACTTGTGAACCGGAGGGCCCTCATCCTGAAGCCGCCTCTGAAGACCCGCCCCTTCAAGGCCAAAACACTGATGAACCAACAGACGCTGAACCTGCCGCGCCTAACACTGAACCTGCAGAGCCAAACCGGGCTAGTCCGGGGAGAGATGCTGAGACTCCATTATCACCAGCCAAAAACACTGAAGGCCAAGGAGACGATGTGATCATTACTGGAATGGGCCACAGCTCTCCTAGCCATCCCGTAATCTTGGCTCAACATAGTGCCAAAGAAGATTAGGCTACTAGGGAAAAAGGCAAATGGAGTAGTGATTTATCAAATTATGCTCATCTCAACGCTGAAGAACTTCACTCTGGCTTCTTGAACCATCTTCACTCAAACCGAGACTATGATGCCGGTTTGGTGAATTTGATGAAGGAGCGATATGAGGTATTTTCATCTCCCTTTGTTCGTTGATTCAAAGTTGAAATACTAGCCCAAGTAGCCCCCAAGGGCCGTTTTATGATGTTAATCATAAACCGGGTCTTTGTAGCACTTTAAGTTTCTCGTCAGTGATCCTCAAAATGTCAGGTCTCTAATAAGAACCAAGACTCATCTTCTAACAATTAGATAGCTTTCCGCAGCGTAGCCCCCAAAGGTCGGTTTAACTTGGCAAGTTAATCCGGGTTTTAATCCATGCATCCGTTTTAGAACAGACGTACATTAGCCCCCAAGTGTCCAGGATAATGCTTGCATTGTTCTGGAGACTTGTATAAAATGTAGTACTTTAGAGCAAGTAGGCATTAGCCCCCAAGTATGAAGTGCATAACTTGTTATATGCTTTGTACTTAGTACATATATATATCCTGTTGTTTAATATACCTTCAATGCTGCAGGCTGAACTGAGGAATAGAGATGCCCGAAACTCTGACTTGCAAGAGAATGTGAAGTCACAACAAGCAGAAGCTGCAAAAGCCAAAGAGGAGCTGACCCAAGCCCTGGCCGTAATAGAAAAGCTGAAAGAATCTTTCAACAAAGATCGTGTTGACTAGGAAACCAAAAAATCCGGTTTAACCAAAAGAGCTGAAGACACTGAGGCAGCCCTGAAACCAATTGTAGATGAACTAGCTGGTTTGAAATGGCAAATCAACTCTATGACTTCCGCTATCTTTGGTAAGTATCTCCTTATGTGTTTGCGCAAGTCAATGAACCTTATCACTGACCAGAACGTTGATATAAACCCTTGGCAGGCACTCGGATTGCTCATCTTGGTACAGACATGCGGATGAAGCTCAAAGCAGCGTATACTTTGATTGAACAGTTGTACTCTGGGTCTCAGCGGGCTATTTGCATGGCGGCTTACAACAAACCGGCCCCAACCCTAATAAAAGAAACACTTGAGAAGCTGGCCATGTTACCAGCCCAGATTGTCGAATTGAAGAAGGCAGCTGCCAGAGCAGGAGCTTTGACCGCACTTATTCGAGCCAAAGCCTGGATTCCCGACCTTGAAGTGGAGGATATCATTAAAGGATACACAGGCGTGAAGGAGGACGGTTCAAACTTTGACAATGATGACCTCCGATGGCTGACCAAAGAGATGCGGTCAGTAGCCAGCAAGCTGGCCAAAGACACAGACTTGTCCCATTTTCAACCGGCTTATGACGCTAAAGGGAAAAGACAGCCTGCCGAAATCCATGAAGTTGAAGAACTTATGCCTCCGATTCGTAAGCACACTTACGCTCCTGATATTAACCCATCCAATCTTATCCATGAAGAGGCAGTATTTCAAGCTTTAACTGGAATTGATTGGTCGACGGTTGATTTCCAGCGTTTGGGGAGGGATGAAGAAGTGCCCACACCAACTGACCCTCAACCATCAAACCGTCCAGACGAAGCATCTTAAACCGGTCGCTGGTTTACTGGCTATTGTGTACCGATACTTAGAAAAACAGTTATGCAATTGGAGCCACTTTGAAAGCTTCTTGTAATAGGATAGCCAAAACTCCGTTATCGGCCATGCCATCGAGCATGTTTTGTAATACCTCGTGACAACTTGTTCCACCTTTTGGGATCGATTTATCCTTAACTCAGGAATAGTTTTGTTCCTGAATACAAAAACTTGCAAACTGTCCTAGTGGTTTACCACTGGACGAGTTATGATGCTCAACATATATACAATACTTAGATGAATGATCAAAGTTGTTGTATAAAAAGTAATATGTGCAACATACCTCGTTGGTTGACCAACTGTTTGGTAAAGGTGCTAACACCAATCCGGAGTAATAATAACTCCATCCTTATAGTGTCGGATTATGATAATAAACCGTACCGGGATATAATAATCACATGGTTTTCTTTATAGCACTGGTGATTTAGTCCAACCAGACCAGGACAATGAACACCGGTTTATAACTGATCATGTACTGACAACTTGTAGTTGAAAGGCAAGCCGGGTCAAGGACACTGGTTTATCAGAAGACATTTATGAACTTTTATAAAGTAAAAAATCTTCAACAAATAAGACTCAAAAAGGAAATATGCAAGGCTTTTTACGAGTTGCCAGGCTCCAAATCGAGGCTTTTCATGGGCTGCCAGGCCTCTAAGTTAAACCATTTAACAAAGCATTTTAAGATGGGCCTCCAATTAACCAATCGTCGTTTTAACTTTGACAATTTAGGGTTTGTAAAAGATTGACTTGTCAAACGTTCGGCGGGTCATACCAGGATTACCTGGACCGGAGTGGCTTACTTGATGAAGGCAGGTTAACCTGGGTTTTTAGGTGAATACACCAGGCTTCCAAGCCATGGTTTGATAGCCAATTACAAGGGTCCTTTCAAACTCTTTGGTGCTTTGCAAAAAAGAGCCCCCAAGTAACTTTGTGAGTTGTGCTCAGTGGGTGCCCATGTTTGAGTTTGTGCTTTGTGCAACACTCTCTTTGGCCCCACATATTTTCCTTTGTGGCTTAGATGCCTATCAAGAGGTGTAGCTATTGTGTGATAACAACCAAACCCCCTAGAGATATCCCTTCGTGGTTTCAAACCGATCAAAAGGTGTAGCTATGGTTCAGATATAACCAAGCCCCCTAGTGATTTTCTTTATATCCGTGTGGCTGCAGAGACCGGATTAACAAAACACTCCGCTTGGTCAATAAACTCTTGTGAGCACACACATGATGTAAAAAGAACAGATACCCCGCTTGAATGGAGGCTCCGGTTTATTATATGATATATACATTGTCATAAATATGTACATATGAAGAGCTTATGGCTCAAGTATAATAAGGCCTAAGAAGAGCTACGTTCCACGGCCGCTAGGTCTCCTCCTCCGATTTACGTGAGTCTTGGTGCTCTCGAACATCAATGAGGTAGTATGACCCGTTGTGCAGATTCTTGCTGACCACAAAAGGTCCTTCCCAAGGTGGGGATAACTTGTGCATATCAGTTTGATCCTGAATGAGTTGGAGCACCAAATCGCCCTCTTGAAAGGTCTGGTCTTAACCCGGCGGCTATGATATCATCGGAGATCCTGTTGATAAATCACCGAACATGCTGCTGCGAGGTCACGTTCTTCATCCAACAGGTCCAGAGAATCTTGACGTGCTGTCTCATTATCCGCTTCAACATAAGCTGCCACCCGGAGCGAATCGTGACGGATGTCACTAGGGAGAACCGCCTCCGCTCCATAAACCATGAAGAAAGGTGTGTAACCTGTCGACCTGTTAGGTGTGGTGTTGATGCTCCATAACACAGAAGGTAATTCCTCCACCCAACAACCCGGTGTCCGTTTCAAAGGAACCATAAGTCGGGGTTTAATACCTCTCAAAATTTCTTGATTTGCCCTTTCCGCTTCACCATTAGACTGGGGGTGAGCCACGGATGCTATATCAAGCCGGATGTGCTCACGTTGGCAAAATTCCTCCATCTCTCCCTTTGACAAATTAGTACCATTATCAGTTATAATGTTGTGTGGAAAACCAAACCGGAATATCACCTTTTTGATGAATTGAACTGCCGTGGCCGCATCACACTTACTGACTGGCTCTGCTTCCACCCATTTGGTGAATTTATCAACTGCCACTAATAAGTGGGTTTTTTTGTCCTTGGATCGCTTGAAGGGTCCAACCATATCAAGCCCCCAAGTCGCAAAGGGCCAAGTTATTGGAATCACCCTCAACTCCTGAGTCGGAACGTGAGCATGACGTGCGAATTTTTGACAGCCGTCACATCTTTTGACCAAATCCTCCGCATCGGCATGTGCTGTTAACCAGTAAAAACCATGGCAAAAAGCCTTAGCAACCAAAGACTTTGAACCGGCGTGATGACCGCAATCCCCTTCATGGATTTCTCACAAAATCTCACAACCCTCTTGAGTAGAAACACAACGCTGAATTGCTCCTGAAGCGATGTAACGATGTAACTCCCCGTTAAGTATGGTCATGGACTTGGAACATCGGATTATCTGTCGAGCCAACGTTTCATCGTATGGTAACTCGCCTCGGTTCATGTAAGCCAGATATGGGATTGTCCAATCCAGTATGACGTGCAAAGCTGCCACTAATTGAGCCTCCGGATCAGGGATAGCCAACTCTTCTTATGTTGGTACCTTGACTGACGGATTATGCAGTACGTCAAGAAAGACATTTGGGGGAACCGGTTTACGCTGAGAACCAAGACGACTTAAAGCATCTGTCGCTTCATTCTTTCACCGGTCTTTATGGTCCACCTGATAACCCTTGAAGTGACCATCCACTGTATCCACCTCTCGCCGATATGCAGCCATGAGTGGGTGTTTAGAATCCCAGGTGCCAGACACCTGTTGAGCCACCAGATCTGAATCGCCGAAGCACTTAACCCGATTTATGTTCATCTCCTTAGCCATCCGAAGACCGTGGAGCAAAGCCTCATATTCAGCTGCATTGTTAGTACAAGGGAACATTAAACGGAGGACATAACAAAACTTGTCACCTTGTGGGGAAGTTAGTATGACTCCATCCCCTGAGCCCTCCAATTGCCTGGATCCATCAAAATGAATAGTCCAATACGTATTATCTGGTTTCTCTTCTGGTGCCTGTAACTCTGTCCAATCATTGATGAAGTCCACGAGTGCCTGGGATTTGATTGTTGTGCGGGGTATATATTTGATCCCATGAGGTCCAAGCTTGATAGCCCACTTAGCAATCCGGCCAGTTGCTTCTCTGTTTTGAATGATATCTCCAAGAGGGGCTGAACTGACCACTGTGATGGGATGGCCCTGAAAATAGTGTTTAAGCTTCCGGCTTGCCATAAACACTCCATACACCAGCTTCTGCCACTGTGGATACCTCTGCTTTGACTCAATGAGCACCTCACTAATATAACAAACCGGCCGTTGAACTGGATATTCCTTGCCAACTTCCTTGCGCTCCACCACGATAGCCACGCTAACAGCTCGGGCATTAGCAGCCACCTATAGCAATAATGGACCCTTATCGATCGGTGCTGCAAGCACGGGCGGTTCAGCTAACTGCCTCTTCAGATCCTCGAACACTTTATCAGCTGCCTCGCTCCAGACAAAGTTATCTGTTTTCTTGAGCATCTGATATAAAGGGATGGCCTTCTCCCTGAGACGACTGATAAAACGACTCAAAGCTGTAATCCGGCCGGCCAGACATTGAATGTCATTGATACATGCCGGTTTGGCCAAAGACGTGATCGCTGAATGTTTTCCAGATTAGCCTCAATGCCTCTGTTTGACACCAGAAAACCCAAGAGCTTGCCTGCTGGGACACCAAAGACACACTTCTCCGAATTGAGCATCATCTTGTAAACCCGGAGGTTGTCAAAGGTTTCTCTCAAATCATCTATCAATGTTTCCTCCTATCCGGACTTTATCACAATATCATCCACATATGCATGAACATTGCGCCCAATCTGCTTATGAAGGCAATTCTGAACGCAGCGCTGATAAGTTGCCTGGGCACTCTTGAGTCCAAAGGGCATGGAGACATAGCAGAAGGCTCCAAAGGGAGTTATGAAAGCTATCTTCTCCTGGTCCTTAACCGCCATTTTGATCTGATGATAACTAGAATAAGCATCCAGAAAACACAAACGGTCACAACCTGCCGTAGCATCAATTATCTGATCAATGCGAGGGAGGGCAAAGGGGTCTGCAGGGCAAGCCTTGTTTAAATCTGTGTAATCCACACACATACGCCAAGTGCCGTTTTTCTTAAGAACCAGCACCGGATTAGCCAACCACTCTAGATGAAAGACCTCCACGATAAACCTTGCGGCCAACAACCGAGCTACCTCTTCACCGATAGCCTTACGCCTTTCTTCATTGAAGCGGCGGAGAAACTGCCGGACCGGTTTAAACTTAGGATCGATGTTAAGTGTGTGCTCAGCGAGTTCCCTCGGTACACCTGGCATGTCAGAAGGTTTCCATCCAAAGATGTCCCGGTTCTCACGGATGAACTCGATGAGCGCACTTTCCTATTTGGGATCAAGGTTAGCGCTGATGCTGAATTGCTTGGATGAGTCGCCGGGAACAAAATCAATCATCTTGGTGTCTATAGCCGATTTGAACTTCAACACCGGATCATGTTCCGTAGTCGGATTTTTCAAAGAGGTCATATCTGTCGGATCAACTTGCTCCTTATAGAATTTCAACTCCTCCATGGCACAAACCAACTCAGCATAAGCCGCATCACCTTCCTCACACTCCAAAGCGATCTTTCTGCTTCCATGTACTATGATAGTCCCCTTATGACCTGGCATTTTAAGCTGTAGATAAACATAACACGGCCTCGCCATGAACTTAGCATAAGCCGGCCGCCCAAACAGGGCGTGATACGAGCTTTTGATTTTTACCACCTCAAAAGTCAATGTTTCTGACCTTGAATCATAGTCATCTCCAAAAGCCACCTCTAAGGCTATCTTGCCCACTGGATATGCAGATTTACCAGGCACCACACCATGAAAAATGGTATTTGACGGTTTAAGATTCTTATCTGTCAACCCCATACGGTGGAATGTATCATAATATAGGATATTGATACTACTTCCCCTATCCATGAGCACTTTGGTGAACTTGTACCCCCCAACTTGAGGGGCCACCACCAGGGCCAAGTGACCCGGATTGTCAACCCGGGGTGGGTGATCCTCTCTACTCCACAAAATGGGTTGCTCAGACCAGCGCAAATACTGAGGCACTACCGGTTCAACAGAGTTTACTGCCCTCTTGTGAAGCTTCTGATCACGCTTACACAAACTAGTAGTGAGGACATGATATTGCCCGCTATTTAGCTGCTTGGGATTGCTCTGGTAACCCGACTGCTACTGCTGCTGCTGGTTCCCCTGATGGTTGTAACCTCCTTGGTTGCCTTGGTGCCCTTGATTGATGTGTCCGGTTTGGTTGCCTTGAAACCCTAAACCGGAACCGCCACCTCTGTAACCCGGCCCGTGGAAACCACCTCCTGAACCGCCGGGCGGGCCATTATCATACTGGAACATATTGGAGTTCTTGAAATCCCGCATGATATAACAGTCCTTCCAAAGATGCGATGTTGGCTCCTCCTTTGATCCATGCTTTGGACAGGGTTGATTTAACAAGCGCTCCAAATTGGGGCCTAAACCTCCGCCCCTCTGGGGCTGCTTGCCCTTACGGCGCTGGCCATTCTCCTGAGCATTGGTGTTAGAAACAAAGTCCAAGATGCTATCGGCTTTGCGCTTACCACTGTTCCCATGGCCTGCCGGATTATGCTGCTGACCCTTGACGTTGCCATTTTTCTTCCCTTTCCCCGGTTTGTCCTCCTCTGAGTCCGGGTCCTTGGTACTATCTGAATTGGCGTATTTAACCAAAGCGGCCATGAGCGTTGACATATCATTGCAGTGACGTTTGAGCCTCCCTAACTTCTGTTTGAGTGGCAGAAAACGGCAATTGCCCTCCAACGTTAGTACTGCGGTATCTGCATTGATACGATCCGATGAATGTAAAATCGCTGAGACCGGCTTGACCCAATGGGTCGTGGACTCCCCCTCCTCTTGGACACAAGCAGCCAGATCCACGATTGACATGGGCTGCTTACAAGTATCCTTGAAGTTCTGGATAAACCGGTGCTTCAACTCGGCCCATGATCCGACAGAGTTAGTTGGTAAGCTCTTCAACCAAGTACGAGCTATTCCTTCCAACATCATGGTGAAGTATTTAGCACACACTGCCTCATCCACATCTAACATCTCCATTGCCATCTCATAGCTTTCAACCCATGCCTCTGGTTGTGAATCGGCGGTGTAATTTGGTACCTTACGAGGTCCCTTGAAGTCCTTGGGCAATCTCACATTACGCAAAGCGGGGGTGAGACATGGCACCCCTAAGGAACTAAATACCACACCTAGTTCTACTGAAGCGGTAGGGTGAACCGGAGTATGTTGACGCGCTCCGTGTCGAGCCGCCAGCTCGGCCTCCCGACGCGCGTGGCCGTGATCCACAACATCATGTGCATTAGTACCTCCCCCTGCCAGGTTGTGTCCTCGCGGAAAATTACGGCGGCGTGCACTACATGACACGGCCGGTTCATCCTCAACATGTCTGCTATAGCTCCTGCTCGGACGGGGAGTGGAATGAATTCTCTTGCGACTGTGTGAATATGCCTGCGGCTGATTTAGCGCCATTTGAAGGAGATATCTGGCCCGACGTGCATCAATCGCAACTGGTGATTCTCCGTCGGTTGGGAGGGCTGCCAGGCGTGAAGCGGCGGCCACAATATTGTCCAACGGGTTGGAATAATGCCCGGGAGGTGTTGGTACATACTGTGGCACAACGTTGTTCTGACGAGGTGGGTCCATCATGTGCGGTTGAAACGACGCTCCTGCTCCTGGTGCCTCCGCCCGGTTCAGTACTGGCTCGTGACTAGCTCCTGCTCCTAGTGTGTTGAAGAGATTTCGCGGCTCATAACCTGACGGGAGATGCGATCGGTACCTTCTTCTCAGGACTTCTTCGGAAGCGTTCTGATCCATCCTAATCCGGTAGGCCCGTGCTTCCAATTCAGCCTGTTCTGTAGCCATCCTAGCATTCTCCGCCGCTAGGTCCGCTTTAGCCTGGGCTATCTGATCCTTTACCTTTGCAATCTCCGCGTTGTGTTGATCCCTCGCTACTACATCCACCTCTGCAGCCATTAACGTTGCCAAAGTGTCGAACAGCTCAGACAGGACCTGAGCCGGAGGCAGCGCAGAGCCTCCTGCCCCTGCCGGCGTGGCTGTTGCTGAACTGGAGAGCAGTGTTGCAGCAGTTGATGAGTGAGGCACTGACTATGTACCGGCCATGAAGATAGCATCCCGGTTTGGCAGACCAAGGGGACCGGAATACTGTTGCCCTCGGATCCCCCACCAATCCGGACATCTTGTAACTAACAGAGCGATTCAGTCTCTCCAGAAGACTCATCGTCGGAACAGACAACGATTTCTCCATCGGACGCTGGTCCGTCCTTGTATTCTACTCCATGGATAACACCTATGAAGACATGCTTCATCATGGGCTGAACCGGCGAGGAACTTGTACACTGAGCCGTTTCAATGATGTCAGTGCAGGTGTCCGGCTTAGGGGCCGGTTCGCCAATCTTGCCAATGAAGACGTCAATCCCACCAAAGGGGACCCGGTACCCATATTCAATTAAATCGGCCTCGGGACCCTGTCGGTGTCAAAACCGGCGGATCTCGGGTAGGGGGTCCCAAACTGTGCGTCTAAGGCGGATGGTAATAGGAGGCAGGGGACACGATGTTTTACCCAGGTCCGGGCCCTCTTGATGGAGGTAAAACCCTACGTCCTGCTTGATTAATATTGATGGTATGGGTAGTACAAGATTAGATCTACCACGAGATCAGAGAGGCTAAACCCTAGACGCTAGCCTATGGTATGATTGTGTGTTGTCCTACGGACTTAAACCCTCAGGTTTATATAGACACCGGAGAGGGTTAGGGTTACACAAGGTCAGTTACACAGGAGGAGATATCCATATCCGTACTGCCTAGCTTGCCTTCGACGCCAAGTAGAGTCCCATCCGGACACGAGACGAAGTCTTCAATCTTGTATCTTCATAGTCTAACAGTCCGGCCAAAGGATATAGTCCGGCTGTCCGGAGACCCCCTAATCCAGGACTCCCTCAGTAGCCCCTGAACCAGGCTTCAATGACGATGAGTCCGGCGCGTAGTATTGTCTTCGGCATTCCAAGGCGGGTTCCTCCTCCGAATACACCATGGAAGAATTTGAATACAAGGATAGTGTCCGACCCTGCAAAATAAGTTCTACATACCACCGTAGAGACAATAATATTTCCACAAATCTAATCTGCTGACACGTTTTGGCAACACGACATTATGCCATGGCCCGGTGATTATTCGAACTGTTTCCTTTAACTAGCCCCGCACATAACGCGAGGCAGCTTTTTGACACGTCTTGTCAAAGCAGAGATCGTGTCCCCCAATTACGGGATTCTCATCAATGCGGTCGTGGGTAACCCAACCGTGCCTAGGACTCCTAGATTTTAGGCAAGTCCCAAACAGCCACTAGGAGGACGCTTGATATTCACCCTCTTTATAAAGGGACAAGGCTTTTACTTTTTTCCCTCCCGTGCTCAATCAAATCCTTCCCCCGCCTCGAGTTCTAACACCCAAAGCCCAGGTCAGGTGCTTCGGACCTTCAATCATGTCCGGATCTAGCCTTCAAGGCTGGTGGATGCCCTCCTCCATTACGAAAGAGGATATCAAGAAGTTTAGGGAGGCCAGATACCTTACTGCCGAGGTTTCGCATCGGCTGCCTGCCCGAGGGCAGGTCGTCCCTACTCCCGAACCCAACGAGAATGTTGTGTTCGTCTCCCACTTCCTCTGAGGTCTAGGCCTCACTCTGGATCCCTTCGTTAGGGGTTTGATGTTCTATTACGGGCTAGATTTCCATGACCTAGGCCCGGACTCCTTTCTCCTCATATTGGCATTTATTGTCGTATGTGAGGCCTTTCTCCACATTACCCCTCAGTTCGGCCTGTGGCTCAAGACCTTTGACATGAAGCCGAAGATGGTCGAGGGGCAGCATGTAGCGTGCGGAGGCGCATTAATAAGCAAGATCGCTAGAGCTCCATGGCCAAAGGGTTCCTTTCCAGCAGTGTCCGGATTATGGCAATGGGAGTGGTTTTACATCACAGCTCCTAGAAGTGCCAAGTGGGTGGCTACCCCTGCTTTCCGCTCGGGCCCTCCACCACAACTGATGTCATGGATTAGCAGAGGGCTGAGCTGGGGTCCAGTCAAGGACATGCCTATATTGCAGAGCCGCATTCAAGATCTCTTCGAAGGAGATTTCAGTCTGGTTATGGTGGTGCAAGTCATGCTGGTTCGACAAATCCAGCCATGCAAACGCCGACCCCTCCGCATGTGGGAGTTCAACCCAGAAAGACCGCGCACTATTCAGAATTTCCTCGGCCTGACGCACGAGAAGATGTATAAATCATTCTTCAGAGCCCAAATAGAGTGTCCGGACACTACCGAGGACGTGGGCCTGAGCAGCAACTGTACCGCCGACCAAGTAAGTAATCCTCTAGCCGAACACATCGTCTTTCATTTATCATGACGTCATTCTGAGAAATTGCTCTTTGACCAGGACTGTCTAACAAAGGCGAAGATGATTCGGTGTTCGGCCCCCCTTCCTGAGGGTTTGGAAAATCCGGTACTGGAAAAGATGCTCGATCTAGCACCTTGCCCGGAGCCCTCAAAGGAAGATAATGGGGGGAATAAAGAGGGAGAAAGCGGGCCTCCGCCGCTACCTATTCCGACTGAGGGAACGGGCGCCTCCGTGAGGGAGGATAACCAAGGGGAGGAATCTGCCATTCTCTCACCCCGGGGAAGGAAGAGGACTACCTCTGAAGATCTGGAAACCAAGGTTTCCAAACGGGAGAAGAAATCTCCACCAGAGGGTCCTGCCTTGGAGGGTGCTCTTGCCGCACAAAGTCTATGTGGGGATCTGCCCTCTAATGAGTTGTAAGTAATCAAAAAGTACTTTAATAGTGAAGATATACTACCTTACCTCTGAGGAAAATAACCGAAGCATTTATCTTGCAGTTCGGATCTTAGCCCTTCTCAGCAGAGCTCGTCTTCCGGGGATCTTCTTCCGGAGATGATGGAGAGCGAAACGCCTCCCCCGGACTCCCCTGCTCAAGAAGTGGGCAACCTTGAAGTGTCGTCACGGAGGGCCTCTCCGGATCCGGTGAGGCCAGAAGATAATCCTATAGTCACCCGAAGTCCCTAGCGTCCGGCTCTTGAAGAGAGCAAACAAAAGAGTCCGGCACCGTCTGGTATGCGGTCGGACATACTGAGGGAGCTGTTGGAGCGAGCGGCCATCTCAGAAGAACACCGTACATTGATGGGTACGGTGATGGAAAGAATTTCTTCCGCCGAAAGCGGATTGCATGAAGCTTTTATGAGTCTACTAACGGGCTTTGAGGTACGTGAAATGATATACTTTTTGATAGTACCACACATTTTTAGGTGTTCCCTGTGTAGATAGTAGCCCCTGAGACTCTGGTTATCATCGAGAACGGCGGCGAACAGAGGATCATAGTCCAAGGTAATAACCAAACCGCCTTTATGTGCAGGTGGTGGAAGCTCCGGTGGCTAGCCGGACTAATGAGTTTGCCGAACTAAAGCGGCAACTGGATGCGGCAGATGCCGACATCGAGCTTGTTAACAAGCGGCTTGACGAGGCACAGGGTAAGTAATGTTTTCTGGTGAATGTCACATAGTAAGAGCAGCATGATGCCAATATCTTTAATATGTTGTGAATGCAGATGGAGCTGCCGCCGTGGAGACCCTTCGGGCGAAACTTGCCCGAGCCAAAGAACAAGCAAGGAGTAGTAAAGTGGCTGCTTTGAAGGCGGCCGAAGAGTTGAGAGCTGAGAAGGCCGCGCATTGTGAGAGCGAAGAGAAAATGGCCAAGATGGCTGTAAAGTTAAAAGACACTGCCGACCGTTGCCAGTTCCTTGAAGAAGAAAACCGAGCAAAGGCGACGGACCTTTATAAGGCCACGATGGCGACCAAAGACACCCGCTCTGCTATGAGAGCGAAGAAGGAGGAGCTGCGTGAAGCCGGGGATATTGCGGCTGGGAAGCCCTTTATGCTGCGGAGGAAGTTCGGAGATCCGCGGTATGCCCCTTTGGATCGGCTGTGGAGTTCGGCAGACGCATATATGGACTTGGCGGCGAGCACTGTCGATGCGGCCGAATACTTCCGAGATCAAACAGATCGTGAAGTGGACAAGCTGTTCTGGTCGCAGTTTAACATTCCAGAGCATCCGCTTCCATTGACTGATCAGCTAGCCGAATGGGCCGAACTCAATAGGTTGTCCGGACTCGCCATGAGGTCCGTCGTAGATCATCTGTAGCCGGAAAAACCGAAGCCGAATAGGTATTTCAGCTTAGTGCAGCAGTTCCTTGGAGCGGTGTCGCGCATCAATGCAATGAAGAGGTCGGCGTTTATAGAAGGCTTGCGGATGGCCCTTGCCCGTGTCAAAGCATACTGGGCGGAGATGAATGCTACCACTGTTGCGGCACAGGGTTCGGCCATAGGCCGAGTGGCTGCCGAGCACTATTTCAAAGAAGTTCTCGAGGGTGCTCGTTTGATAGAGGCCGAGTGCTTTAAGAATATTATGTTTGAGTGACATGTATTCCCATTGTAAACACAATGTTTTTATGAAATTTATTAAGGCTGTATTTATACTTTTTCCTGGAAGTAATATGATGCCTCATGTGCGGCCGTTTATGTATATATGTATATAACCTGAAAGATTGCGGTCGTCAGCTTCAACCCCCACGCATATAATGCGGAGGTGTTCACAGAAGACGCGTGTTCACACTTAATCCAACGTCTTGGTCCTATTAAGGAGGTGATAGCGCAGCGAACAAGGCAACCGGACTATAATGCTTTAACACTTTCACTTAGCCATAGGAGTTGGACGGTGGGGCTACTATATAGCCCCTGGTGGCTCTGCACTCTCCCGAATTCGTGGTGCGTACATGCCTGGCCGGGAAATGTCCCTTCGTTAAGGCGGAGGAATTCTAACATTCCGATAGGTCATCGAGTGGTTGACCAGTCTCATGCTATATCATGACAGTCAGTTTTCGGCTTTCTCTACTGAGGTGCTCGTCCGGATGACCCGGGGCACAATCGCAGTAGTTCTCCTGGTGCCGCCTTAGCCGATAGAGCGGAACGTAAGGCAGCAAAACACAGGAGCCGGGCAAACCCAACATTTGACCAAAGACATGATTCGGAGCTGATGCATATAAGGCCAAACTCGCGACGCCGAACACTCCCTAAGGTATTCGGTCTTTATGGTATAAACCAGGCCTAAACAGTGCCCTTTGTAAGAAGCCCCTGGTGTCCAGGTACGTGCATTATTCTGACGTGGCCACATGCCAAGACGCCAGCATCCTTCTCAATAGTACTGAGAATCCAAGGGATGTGTATCAACAAGAGACAGTAAGAAAGGTTTACGCATGGTCTTAATCTAAAAAGAATCCTTGGAATGGGTCCCTGCTACACGTCTGCGCCTGTGTCTCCGTTGTGCCGTATCCTGGACGGGTGTGGCACGATGGTCATCTGTAAAAGAGAGGAACTTAGGTGAAAAGTTGTCGTGCAAAAAGGTAGGTTTAAAGAAACCATGTATAATTCAAGATGAGTAAAAATTGCCACTTGTCTGCGCGCGTTGAGCCCTTGTATTTGTAATAGGGGTGTGACCCTCAAACCTGTATGAATTACATATAGCTGCGTTGGACTCGTCTAACCGTGTCCATAGTCTTGACGACCTGTCGAATGCTTTAGTTGGTGAGGCCGTTTTAGTGTGCGGCTACCGAGGCAGCCGCACTCTCTTCGGCGCGTAGGGATCGCTCAATATTTCCATTTACTGTAATGATGCCACGTGGACCGGGCATCTTAAGCGTGAGGGAAGCGTAATGCGGTATTGCATTAAAGTGAGCGAAAGCTTCGCGTCCAAGTAGTGCTTGATAGCCACTTTGGAACGGAGCAATGTGGAAGGTTAAATTTTCGCTACGGAAGTTATCGGGGAAGCCGAATATAACCTCTAGTAGCAGGGAGCCCTTGCAATGATCCCCTGGGCCTGGCGTTACTCCTTTAAAGGTAGTATTGCTGTGGAAAATTTTCGTTGGGTCTATCCCCATTTTGCGGATTGTGTCCTGATATATCAGGTTTAGACTGCTGCCACCGTCCATCAGGACTCGTGTGAAATGGTATCCGTTAATTATTGGGTCTAATACCATGGCAGCCCATCTTGTATGCCGGATACTTTCTGAGTAATCCCGATGGTCGAAATCGTCCGCGTCCGGAGGTCGGACATAAGTCCCTTGAAAATTTGCCCGAAAAGCGTCTTCGAGCTCTTCCCAGCTTCCAATGGAGCTTTCGGGGAGGCTTTTAAGCCAGTGCCGAGCTGGCCCTTTGAGTTTGAGGGGTAAATACTTAATGGCGTGGAGATCATCTCCTTGAGCCATATGGATATGGAGGATATAGTCCTCAATCCAGACCCCAGGGTCTGTTGTTCCGTCGTATGCCTCTATGTTTACGGGTTTGAATCCCTCTAGAAATTCATGGTCCAGCACCTCATCGGTGAAACATAGGGGGTGTGCGGCACCCCTGTATCTGGGTGTACCGCGTTGTTCAGATGTTTGTTGTGTTGCATCGTATGCTGGAGCGCGCTTGCGTGGTCCATAGATGGATCTGGTTGCGTCGTCCTTTTGATGTGAGCCCTCGCGTGGATCGCGTATTGGCTTATGTGCGGCGTTGTTTGCCGCTCTATGTTGGCCGTGAGGTCGCCTATCCTACCAGATGGGCATTTTAATTTTTAGTTGCGGGGGATCTAAGGCCTCCTCATCGAATTCAGGTAGCAACTTCTGCTTCGGGTAGCTCTTGGTGTGGCGATTACCGCCGTACTTCGCTTCTGAGTTGAGTACTTTACTCCAGCTGATTCTGAGTGTGTCTTGCGCAGCTTTGAGCCTTTGCTTCTGCTTTTTTAGACTCCTCACGGTGGCAACAAGCCTTTAACGGGCATTATGTTGCTCCAGGTGTCTGTCCAGTGTGATGTCGTCCGGACTATTATCTTTGACAGAGTCAGGTTGTTCGGTTTGATTCTCTGTGTTGCCGTGGTCCGAAGATGGTTCACCCTGCTCTAACATTGGGTCTATATGATCATTGTTTCCGCCGAGGCGGGATTTGGAGTGGCGCTTACGCTGCCGCTTTGACTGCTTCTCGAGGGGACAACCCTTTGTTGCGTCCTTCTGTTCCTCATCGTCGTTTTCTTTTGGTGTGTCCACCATGTATATGTCATGTGGTGAAGTGGGCGTCCAGTGCCCTGTGGGCAGTGGTTCATGTTCATCTCCTGCATCATCGTCCATACCGTCGATGTCTTCGGAGTCGAAGTCGAGCATGTCGGTTAAGTCATCGATAGTGGCTACTAAGTGGGTGGTGGGTGGGTGGTGAATTTCTTCGTCATCCGCATCCCAATCCTGCCGGACATAGTTTAGCTAGGATTCTCCTGACAAGGAGAGAGACATTAATGAGTTCAGTATGTCGCCAAGGGGCGAGTGCTGAAAAATATCCGTGGAGGTAAACTCTATGATCGGTGCCCAATCGGATTCTCTAGGAACGGGCGCAGGCGGCTCAGAGTCCGTGGCTGGAGAAGGATCCGGTAGTTTGACAACACGGCTCTCGTGCGGGGTAAGGTCGATGTTCAGCTCGATCACCACTGAGGATAAGGCCTCCGTGGCGGGGTCCATCCACCCATCCATGGACGGTGCAACTGGCTCCGAATTGAGGGTCAGAGCGGCCGCCGGTGCGATCTCTTGAACACTGTCTGATGGTAGAGCTAAATCGTACTCATCGTGACCGCGTGGCGCACAAGGCAGAGGCTCGAATCCGTCGAAGATCAAGTCTCCGCGGATATCGGCCGTGTAGTTTAAGCTTCCAAATCTGACCTGGTGGCCAGGGGCGTAACTTTCAATCTGCTCCAGATGGCCAAGCGAGTTGGCCCGCAGTGCGAAGCCACCGAACACAAAGATCTGTCCGGGGAGAAAAGTCTCACCCTGGACTGCATCGCTATCGATGATAGTAGGAGCCATCAAGCCTAACGGTGACGACACAGAGGAACTCTCAATGAAAGCACCAATGTCGGTGTCAAAACCGGCGGATCTCGGGTAGGAGGTCCCGAATTGTGCATCTAAGGCGGATGGTAATAGGAGGCAGGGGACACGATGTTTTACCCAGGTTCGGGCCCTCTTGATGGAGGTAAAACCCTACGTCTTGCTTGATTAATATTCATGATGTGGGTAGTACAAGACTAGATCTACCACGAGATCAGAGAGGCTAAACCCTAGAAGCTAGCCTATGGTATGATTGTGTGTTGTCCTATGGACTAAAACCCTCCGGTTTATATAGACACCGGAGAGGGTTAGGGTTACACAAGGTCGGTTACAAAGGAGGAGATATCCATATCCGTACTGCCTAGCTTGCCTTCCACGCCAAGTAGAGTCCCATCCGGACATGAGACGAAGTCTTCAATCTTGTATCTTCATAGTCTAACAGTCCGGCCAAAGGATATAGTCCGGCTGTCCGGAGACCCCCTAATCCAGGACTCCCTCAGACCCCATCCTGCGTTGTCGATGTAGAGCTTTCCGCGACGACTCTTCGTCATCCGGCCCACAGCGTATCCCTTGAGTCCATCAAAGCTGCCCTTCAAGAACTCGAAACCATCGTGCGATAGCCCCACGGTGGGCGCTAACTGTCGTGGGTTTGTCACGGCAGATGTCCTTGTGAAAGGACTTAGTCGTGGAGGCATCGCAACGGGTTAACTTAAAGGGGTTAAACCGGACAAGGGGACATGGAGAGTTTATACTAGTTCGGCCCCTTCGATGAAGGTAAAAGCCTACATCTAGTTGTGATTGGTATTACTTAGGTTTCGAAGGCCAGGGAGCGAATCCGCTTTTTCTGGCTCTCGAGTTGTTGTCTGTCCCCTGAACCGCTGCCGGGTCGTCCCCTTATATACATGGGTGGCGCTCGTCGGTTTACAGAGTCCCGAAGACGGATCATAAACGTTTTCGGTTCAGTCTCTACACTTCCTATCTTACTAAGCAAGTTACATGATTAAGTCGGTTTACATCTACAGGCCTTAAGTCACTTCTGGGCCTTGGGCCTTTGTAAAGCGCCATCATCTTCACATCTTCATGGGCTTCTAATCTTCATAAAGTTAATCCGGCTACTCCTGGCCAGTTTACGTCTAGTAGTATATGATGACAATAAAAATAATATATAATAACATATAAAATAATTTAAATATATATAATATAGTTAGAAGGGAAACATAAGTTGGACCTGGCGTTCCTATTCTTATATAGAAAAATAGAACAGACCTCTGTGTTTTCTTGAAAAAAATACATAAATTGGGCTTCCAAAAATAAAACCTCGGATGGGAGGTCCATAGGCCGGTCGATACATGACGGCCCTAAGAAAATACAAACAGGCCTATGGACCTCCCATCCGAGGTCGTGGGCTGCGCATGTTAAAAATGAAAGCCTAGACGGGGCAGCCAAAACCACGTCCAACACTTGCCAAAACTTCGTCCCTCATTTTCTCTATGTTTCGCACACTCGACATTGTGTGGGCATTTTGACTGTGCGTCATATGAAGATGTGCTATGCATGAATGTTGATTCAGCATGATGTTAACTGGCTAGTAGTTCCATTTTCGACCATGAATAAAACTTCCAACATGATGTTAACCCTGTTTGAAAAGGCCGTGCTAATATAAATGCTCTGCCTCTGAAAGTTGCAGTTTCTTATCTGATACTGAACTTGCAGTTTCTTATCTGAAACTGAAACTTGCAGTTTCTTCTCTGAAATCACATTGTCTGCACTTTTATACTCCTATGAAACTACCTTTTTAAGTGCTAAAAATAGATCTCTAGAATTCATAAAATACTTCATATGCTCAATACTGCAAATCTGAAATTCAAAAGACATTCATATCTGAAAGTACTCTCAAAATACACAACACAAAACACAATTCACAACCTCCAAATACTGACAACCCTAAGCTCCTCCTAAAAGTACTCTCACGATCAGATTCGGTGAATCTGTTTGCTCCATGGCCCAGAGGAGCAGCTCTATGTAATCCGGCGCGACTCCCTCCGGGAGTATCGCCGCCTTTTCGCTTTGTTGCAGATATTTGGCCATGGATGTCGCCGTCACCACTAGTTGGTCCTTGTTGTCAAACCAAGACTATATCTCCAACATCCTAGCTAGCTTCACAGGGTCACCGTCTGCGATCCTCACGTATCGGCTGTACTCCTCCATCGATCTACTTCTCCACAGCACCTTCACTCGCCGGCGGTGGTTTTTGAATGGAAGAGGAGAGGAGCAGCGCTGGTTTTGGATTAGAACGGGAGAGGAGCGACGCTGGTTTTGGACTGGAACAGGAGAGGAGGGGCGGTGGTTTTGAAATGGAAGAGGAGAGGAGCGGCGCTCCATTTAGATTGGAACAGGAGAGGAGCGGCTGTGGTTTAAGAGGAGAAGAGCGAAAGAGCGGCACTGGTCTTGGAAGTACTTTTTGTTGTTTTGCGTATTTAGTTTGACCACGTACTGTATTTGACAAGCAAAATGTGAATGCATGTCACCAAAAATTGTATCGTTTGGTTCGTATCTAAATGTACTTTCAAATTATATTATTTTTGCAACGTATAACATATATTTTATGTGCGAAAATCATGGTCAATTATGACCCAGAATAAAAGGGAGACTAGTTAATGTGGGTCGCTTTCTTAATTGAAGGGTAAATTGATTTTGATTTTGATCCAGTCACAGCGCGCCGGCCCTCTCGTCCAATCCTAAATCGATGTCGCACGCTCCTCTCCCTCTTCTCCATTGCAAAGCCACCTCCCCTCCTCTCCATCATCTCCATTCCAAAACCACCTTCTCGCCTCTCCCTCTTCTGATCTTCTCCATTGCAAAACCACCTCCTCTCCTCTCCATCATCTCCATTCCAAAACCACCATCTCGCCTCTCCCTCTTCTCTATTGCAAGACCACCGTCTCTCCTCCCATCTTCCAAAGCTAGCACCGGACCACTCAGAAGGACATCTATGGAGAGGATGCAGCAACGAATCAGGCAGATCACCGGCGGCGACCAGGCAAAGTTAGCTAGGTTGAAGGAGATCCTTAGTTGGTTTGACAACGAGTGGGTGATTTCGAGGACGGTGCGGGCCATGTGGCAATGTATGTGAAAGAGCGAGACGGCGGCGATGAGGGCGGCGATGTACATGTACTCCTCGGTGGCAGTCACGCCCCAGTCATCTGAGTTCATCGGGTATCTCCTCTGGGCGATGGAGCAAACAGATTTGCCCGAGGCGATAGTCAGGCGGAGGTGGTGGGTGTACAGGTCGAAGGTCGGGCACCCAGAGGATAACGAATCGATCGAGTATGGTGTGCCATTCGTGAGGGTGCAGAGCTAACCGGAGCCACAAGAGTATTTGTTCTCCCACCACAAGAGGAGGCCGGATGGCGCGACGTCGCTTCCCCGCCGTTCTCCATGGTTCCCTCGACGCTTGCCTCGTTTCAACGACGGCGATAGGGTTTAAGGTAAGCTTCACACTAACCTAATCTTCCACCTGCTCATGCTTACAATCAGTGTGACAGCTAATGATAATCATGCTTACAATCAATCTCCAAGTACTACGCCAATCACCCTAAAATAGCTCTGGACCTTTGTGTCAAAGTTGTGACACAGTGTACAAATAAATAAAAATAGATTGGTGCTTCTTTCAGAAAAGAGTACTCCCTAGAAAACTGCCAATATAAGCTACTAGTATTTGGTTAGATGATTTGCTGCCGAGAAAGATCCGTCCACAAAGAGCGCCACACATCCCACTGGTGGTGGTGGATGCCAATGTGTGCATGCAGCATGGTTGGTGTCAGTAATTTTTTACTTGGCACACCTCGCCCTCTGCATATATGCCGGTTCCATACGTACATTTGTGCAGTTCCACCAAAATGCAGCTGAATAACCCTGTTTGCACAGATAATGAAAAAGCGTGATTACATTATAGTGGCACTAGTTGATGAAACACACAAAATAAATAGAAGAAAATATTGCGTTAGTATCATAGTATGCCATGCTGCGAGGGCAAGATGGGCCCTGCGACGCCTCATACGGTACGCCTCATACTGGACATCGTCCCAAGTCTCCTAGATACACCTTCTGCCAGTGATGAACATCAGTGTACAGCGGTAGTACAAGGAGGCGCCTTGAGACATTCAAATCTCTATTTTTGTACATATCAACTAAAATTAAGCACCCCAGTTTGCAGAAACGCTTAAACATTAACAATGGGACTAGTTGATGAAACATACATTAACAAAGAGAAGCAATTTCTTTATCTACATTGGAAATGAAATGATAGATATGACACTCGCTCTATTTTAACTGTATTATTACTTAATTTTATCAGTGACACTAGGGTCGAGCAGGTGGCAAACGAGGTGTACCGTGCGTCGCAAGGATGGAGGCCGGGGGTGCTTAGACTGGGATGCTGAAGCTGGCTCTTTCAGTCACCAACATGGATGATTCAATTCATGGGACCTTTTGGTGCAGTTCACCTAAAATGAAGCAATGTCCCGTGAGCTAGCAGCTTCTTCTTCAAAAAAAATTTAAGAAAAGGGCTCCAGCCCTGGTTCCATTTCCATCAGAAAACAAAACCCACAGAGCTTCTTCTTCATTAGTTGCAATAAAATTGAGCAACATCAAGGTTGGTTGTGAAGCTCCTGGAATGCTCAACTATAATTTGGATATCATTTGTGCAATTCAACTAGGATCGAGCGTGAAATGTATATCTCTGTTTGCACAAAAAGGTGGAAAGGAGGGTGACTAACAAGTGATGAAACATGCATCAAATGAAAAGAAGCATGTTCCTTATCTGAATGGCAATCCTACAAGGATAGTAGAAATTTCTAAAGCACTGGCATTGCTAGATATTAGTGTGGGCATTAGGATTAACTATGACAACCGTTAAATACGACATTACTTTGGGCACGGGAGAGTAGGCGGACCAGGACAGTTGCATTTCTAACGAAAAGAACCAACTTATCTTAATGGGAAATTTTAGCAGGACATGTAAAGAAGTGCCATTGATTCATATTACTGGAGGCATTACATTGAAAACAACATTGGTTTAACGTGTCCTTACTTTTAATAGTGCGACTGCTACATTTTACCAGTACCATTACATAAGAGTGCCTCGGGGCAACAAACATCAGAACAGGATATCTGGGTTGGTCCCATTTTTGTTCGGTATAGCCACCTTATACTGTGTGAGGCTAGCAAATCTAGTGCTGGACTTACTTTGTTGACTTGTCCCCCAGTCCCCACTTTCTTTCCTTTTTCAACCAATAGATCGGGTTTATATTGAGTTTGTACCGTGTTTCCCTTTATTTCCCCATTAGACCTAGAGACCAGTTGGATAGCCAGTCTCTGCTACTTTTCGCCCCCATTATTTCCTCTTTCGACCAAGTCCTAGATTCAGGTAACAAATCCTCCCCCACCCCCACCCCTTTCTTCCTTGTTTGAACAAAGTAGTACTAGATTTGAGTGCATGAACTAGTTTTACCTCTTAAACGTAAAAAAATTAGGTGGTTTTCAAATAGCTGATCAATCCTATCTACGAGGGGGCATGAGAAATAGTAAAAGATACAAATGCAGTGACGTCAGGAGCTCGGGAAGTAGAGCAAGGCCGGTTTCGAAGGAAGTTATACCTGATGGTCGCCGGGATGTCGCTAGGTGGGCGGCGGGAGGCCGGATCTGCCCACACTACGGCAGTGAGGAAGAAGGGGTCGGAGGCCCTCCCTCGCCAGTGGTGCTTGGGAGAGAACGGCAAGGCAGGCTGATCAGGACGCGCCCAGCAGTGGGTAAGAGCCGTCGCCGAGGACGACCGCATGAACGTTGCACCTTCTCACCTTCCCCGGCGGAGAGGATCCAGCTGGATCTGTGACCATCGGTGAGCAGAGAGAGAGTGTGTGGCCACCGCTGTCATGTTTAGATCTGGAGAGACCGAGACAGTTTGAAGAGAGCTACACTAGCAACCAAGCGCGGAGGCTCCTGCCTATATAGTGGAGTAGTACTAGTTTTCTTTTGTCTACCGGAGCCGGCTTGACCTCGTCAACGACTGTCGAGAAGTCTTCATGCACGTGGCCCGGAGGCGCACTTGTCGTCATTTTGATCTGAAGCGCCGGATCATAACATATAACATGAAAAAATGCCACATGACAAGAAATCATAACCTCACTGCCCAAAGGAGACAACATGAATCCCGACGGACAAACTAGACGAGGAACAAAGCTCAAATTAAAGATAAACTCGTGGGAAAGGGGTCCATCAATAGATGTCCTAATTAACATAGCCGGCTTGACCTAGATGGCAGTCGAGTAGTCACTGTTCATGCATGTGCCCCCAATGACTAGCCCAACTCAGTTGTCGCTGTTTAACCCTCGCAGTGATCCGAAGCACATGACACCTAATTTTGCGAGATGATAAGAAACCTTTTTTTAGATTTCTCACCACAACTACAGCCATGCACAACACAACCTGCACGATATGTAGACGATAGCCAATCCATGTGTGTCTGCTGGAGTCTGGTCACATGCATGGACGAACTGATCTTCCGTGTCTTGCAGGGATCGTCCAGGCACCAGGCTTGCAGGGCCGGGGAGTGTGCCTATGGTCAGTTCTCAATTGTCGTCCCACATGTGTGTGCGAATGCAATATGACGCGCGTTCCATTCGGAGAGCAGCGTGCCACACTGACCGACCGTCTGGGGTGCGACGCGAACACGAGGGGCGTGCTGTATACTCCGTACATGTGTGCCGCCGTTTTCTAGATGCTTTGCTCCATGGCACGGGCGCAATCCATGGATACAAAATTAGTATACTATATACTATTTAAAAGTCGAGGGCAGGGCTTTTCCTGCGCGGTAGGCGGCGGGGCAGTTCCGCCTAGTCGGTTCGACGGAGACATGAGAAGACGAGGGAGTAGGCTGTTGCAAACGTAGGGCTGTGTGCTTTGACAGCAAGTTACTGCTGGACAGGTGGGGCCCCATGATTTGACTTGCCATTATCATTTTAACTGCGGCGCTACGACCGGCGTGAGTCTCCCGATTCCTGACCACCTCCATATAGGTGCCTCTCCCAATGCTCCACCATGTAGTAGAGGTTGGCTCTTGCATGAGAGCCCACTTCTCCACTTCTTCCTTGCCTCTCTTTCCTCCACATATGCAAAAATGCCATGTAAAGCGCACTATTGTACTTACTTTTACTTGCTCCTACAGGTGCTTAAGCTTGCCACATAGGCATAAAGTCTGATGTGGCAAGTTAATCAAGAAGAGAGAGACTAGTTTGGTGACCCAAGGAAGAAACGGTGCTAAGCGCGTGTACCTAGGTGAAAAGACAATTTTGAGTCTATAGCTAATTAAATGAAGCAAACTTAGCAACACCATTTCATTGGAAGAGGTCACTCCTTGGCAAATGCAATAAATACTAGTACTCCCTGTGTCCCATAATATAAGAATGTTTTTGGCACTACACTAGTGTCAAAAACATTCTTATATTATGGGACGGAGGGAGTACGAAGAAAGAGATAGAGAGGAGTAAAAAATACACTTATAGCCAACCGTATAGCCAACCTTGTTGTAGTATGAGTGACTAAGTGATGACTATGTATGACATGCCAACATCAGATAGCCTAACGCACCATGTTAAATGTCCAAGGGCGCGACTGCGCGAGCGACGCGACGGTCGTGGTAGGCACGACCATGATACGGGCTACTGGCAGCCCTTGGATCTGAGATCAAACGGTCACATGCTAAGTTGTTGAAGATTTGCAGAATAACCCTCCAGGGTAGGATATTCACCCATAGGTCTAGAATCACGCCATGCAACCGTTCGATCTCAGATCCAAGGGCTCTCGGAAGCCCATATCATGGGAGAATGAAAAACCACTACCCTGTCGTTCACACGCTGGCAGTTTGCTCCTACTCATCCTCGCACGTCCTTCAATACTACGGTGGTTCGCTCCTAGTTGTCCCGTCCATTCACATTACGGCAGTTCAACTAATCCTAACCCTCCTCCCAAATCCATGGCGTCCCAAATCTCCACGATTGGCGGTGAGTACGAGGTTAGAACCATCACCGGCGATGAATTCGACGTCATCTACACCCGTTCTTCCGCGACGGTGAAAGGATGCCTTTCTCGCTTCAGACGCATGTTCGAAGACTCAGATGATGAGTGGGTCGTTGGGCTAGATGTTGAGTACACCACAGTCCTGGGACGAGAGAAGTATCTAAAGGACAAAGAAAGGAAGAAGCCCGCTGTGATCCAGGTTTGCGTGCATGACTTATGCTTGGTCTACCACATATGCCATGCCAACGTTGAGTGCCAGGATTTTAAGGACTTCCTCGAGAGCAACCTAGTCAAAAAAATTACTGTAGACTTTGGTAACAACAAAGAAGTCCTGCGTCGGATAGGCCTCGTTGTAGGCAACACCTTCGACCTCCAAAAGAATCGGCTGGTGTCCTCTCGTCAGCCTTCAATGCTGACCCTGGCAGGAGCCATGGTTCATCCTTCGTATGGTAAACTGGAGAAACCTCCATACACGTTTCATCGTCATGCATGGCAGCGGAATGTACTAGATATACACCACATCCACTACGCTGCAATGGATGGCTACCTTTGCTTCAATATCCACAAGGGTTGGATGAAGAGCAATAGCCAAGTGTGCGGTTCAAGCAAAGAAGTATCGGCCAAGAGGAAGAGGGACAAGGACGGAGTCGAGGACGTGGATGAAGACTCCGAGTAAGGTGGCAGTGTCATTGCTCATAGTGGTTCTAATGCATTGTCTATCGGAGTAGTTGCACAGTTTAATTTCAGGTGTGCTTAATTTAATTTGAGGGGTGTGTTGTGCTGAGCCCCCAGCAGAACTATGTTATGTTTCTTCTCGTTACTTTAACTCTTCAATACATACATACTAGTATTTCTTACATTTCATCTTTTAGTTGGTATAGTACTACCACTCGTTTCTTCACATTATATACGTACAATATATATGGCCAACATCATATAGCCAGCAGTTTAGTTGTCAAAGAATTTCAGGGTGCTTAGTTTTGTCAAAGAATTCCAGGATGCTTAGAGGGTGCTTGGATCCAAGGGACTTATTTTAGTCTGACTAAAAATAGTCTCTTTAAGAGGCTAAAGTTCCAAGCACCCCTGACTAAAGAGGGGCTAAAACTAGTCTTGAGACTAAAAATTTTTAGTCAGGGGTACCCCTAGTAAAATGTGGATTAGTCCTCTCTCTACTCATTTAACTCCTCTCCTTTAACACAGGCGAGTTCTGGATTGGAGGGTTTGGAGGATAATAAATGCTCATTAACTTGATTTTAGCCTTTTTAGTATTTGGATCCAAGCATGGGTGAGGCTAGCATGTTTTAGTCCCACTACTTTTAGTCATGGGACTAAAACGTATCCAAGCACCCTCTTAGTTTTATTTGAGGGGTGGGTTGTGCTGGACACCATTATTGTGACTAGTCTTTTTAATAGTACTATATGCATAATTTGGTGACGAGCGCTCTCTATATGTACCACCTTTTTTATTTCAAGTTTTGCTCCATGGCGCAATCCATCGATACTACTGATGTACAAAAGTATACATTTTTAAAAGGCTAGAGGGCGGGGCAGTCTAGCTTGGTCGGTTTCACGAGAGGCGAGGGACTTTGTGATTTGACGGCTCATTACTGCTGGAAGGCGGGGCCTTGTAATTTGACTGCTCGTATAAATGCGCCGACGACCTGATCGAGGAGGAGCAAAGAACCATGCGGTATACTCAAGTTTTCCACTGGAGTAGTACTGCGACGGAGGAGCACGAAACACGGCAGCCCAGTGCCATATGGCGATAAAAATGATCTAATTTGCTAGACATCTCATTGTTAGCATTGTTCTATTCATTCCGTCAAAAAAACCATTGTTCTATTCATGCCTCGCAGAGAACGTGACACGTGCGGCGAAACACCCGAAGCAAAAGATGAAACACAGGAGCGAAAGAAGAAGGAAGATTATCACCCCAAATGATCTAATTCGCCGCGGAGTCGTAATTGCTTCTTCATCGCCTCCACGACCTCCATCTCCTTGCGCTTCTCCTCCTCCATCTTCTTCATTCTGTCCATGATGCGGGATTTCTCGACGCAAGCCTTCATCATCTGTTCCACGGCCGCATTACGTACCTTGACAGCAGTCGGGTGCTTGATGTGGAGCTTCGCCAACTCCTCCTTCTGTTCCATGACGAGGGCCTGCAGCATCTTCATCGAGGAACTACTATTCTCATGCAGCTTCTTCCAGCCGGCGTTCTTCTCCTTCAACAGGTCGATCTCGTGGCAGAGCTTCACCTTGTCCTCCTGAAGTCGTAGGATTTCGCCGGTCGCCTTCTTCTCCGAGGCGATGCTCTTCTTCAGCAGCATCACCAAGCCGGCGATCAACTCCCCCTTATGATTGAGCTCAGCGGGCATGTCGTCGAGGCTCTCCTTCAGCAACTCCATCAAGCCTTGGATGATTTCCTTTTGCTTATTGAGGTGCTTGTTGAGCTGATCGGGCATGTCGTCGAGGGATAACGACTCCAGCTCCGCCGGCTTGGCATGTTCGCCTCCATGGCTAGGGCGCTCCTGGGAGCCATCGCCTGCCCGTGAGAGATCTTCGAGGTCTCTGCGTGGCGGCGAGCCCTCTCTTTTTTTCCGCAGCCTTGGTTGCTGCTCCCTTGTTACGAGTAGTTCTCGACCTAGAGCTCTGCTCACCGGCCATGGCAACGATGGACGAAGAAGAAGCACTTATGAGGAGGAAAGGTAGAGTAATTTTCGGTTAGGTAGTTCCCCTTTTTATAACCTAAGTACTAGCACTAGTACTAATACATGCATAGTGGGAACACGTTCAGGTTTGGTACGTACTAGTAGGTGTGAGCAGGCTTTCGAATGTGATGGGAACGAGGTAAAGATTAATTGATGGTTTTGGTTTCGAGGCCCGAAACGGCTCCCGATGAGTTTAGCGGAACATAAATTTCAAGTACTAAACTGCTCAAATGCGTAAATATTATGTTACTGTCAAAAATTGGCACAAAATACGAAGGAGACCAATGGAAGTACTACTAGCAACCCATGATTTAACTACTCGCGTGCGCGCAGTGGAGTAATAATGTCTTTCTTCCGCCCTCACGTCCACTCAATTTGCATGTGCTGTATTAATTGACCATCAATGAAGTAAACAACTTTACACGCGTCAAATTATCACATGGGGTGGATCTTGGTACAAAATTGCGTCTGCCCGTGTACCCGCGTGTGCGTGCGAGGGAATGAGTGCGTGCGTGGCGTGTGTGCACATCTTCGCTTCATGCATGTACCGCTAGTATGGCTCAGGGAGGACGAGTACATTCTTCTGGAACCAGCAGCACGTCACTGTGATCAATCCACGCAAGGAGGTCATGACAACGCCTCCACATGTGCCAGTGGCTTCATGAACTGTAAGAGAGACACTGTGTAGCGTGCCATTGGTATTCTAATTTACGTGTTTTGCACATACTCGAAGTACTAGTAAGGTACATGTGCATTGCACGCATCAAATTTTGCAACCAAATTATGAATAAATACCACACTATAGCATGTAAGCTCTGAGTCATGCCTGATGTAGCCCTTCGTTTAATTCTTATAGTTCATCTCATTCAAAATCAATTAGTTTTTATAAAAAAGCTAAGAACACGGGAATAGGAAAAACATGCGATTATAGTGGAATGAAGTCTTGAATTCTGCAGGATTGTACGAGTGTTTGATTGTGCATAGAAAAAACGCAGAATTCTTTCAAAGAGGTTTGAGTGGATGGGATGTTTCCTATGAAATCTAGTGCAAATGAATCATATGGAAAAATTCCTATGGTTTACAATCCTACGAATCAAACAACCAAGATAGGAAAAATTCCTAATGATTAGAATCCTCCAAAATTCCTTTGAGAATCCATTGAATCAAAGAAGCCCTTAATCTATTTTATGATTCATGGAATTGTGCATTGTAAAGCATAAAGTAAAAACAAATGATGGCAATTCAACTAGAAAAAAAGTTTGGGCAGTTATGATACGGAAGATTCTAGAACAAAAGAGAACCATTGTTGTTTTGAGGTTTGTGCATTATGCTTAAGTTCAACCATGGAGTCTGCTAGATTGTACATGTGGCAAAATCCGGTGGGGGTTAGAAGATGGTGCGAGGGGCCGAGTGGAGGGAGACTATGAAGGAATGCACAAGTGCGAGGTCGATATTTAGAGAGAGGGGGCGAACACGTGCGCTGTTGCGCGTACTGGCGGAGCCATGAAAAATAAATGAGCTAGGGGGCCAAGAATTGCTAATCCTTTACGAGGAGGGTCAATTCATGAACTTAAACCATTTTTAGCAGCAATTGTCTAATGATCACATTCATATTAGCCTCGATATATAGTGATGTTAGGGGGGAGGGGCCAGGGCCCTTACTGCCCCTGTCTTCGCCATTGTGCACGCGTGTGAGAGATGAAACGGAAGGCATGGATGATGAGAGGGGGATGTTGGATATATAATTAATGTGGGTGTATTAGCTATATATGTTAATCCTATATAGAGAGGTATAGATTGATCGATGTGGACGTGGGAAAGAGGGTGAGACCTCACTAGATATATCTATTGATCGGTTTGTGTGGAAAACCATGAAAGACCTAGCTATATACACACATACATAGAGGAACATCGATCGTTGTGCATGCACGCGTGAGAGATAAAGAATGCTCGATATGATGGAGAGGGGGATGTGTGTGGGTGTGTGCCTTCATGGGAGACCGACCTGAAGAAAAAGATCGCGTGCGAGCGATGGATAATGCCGACTGGTAGTGTGTGTGCATGCATGCACGAGAGAAAGTTAGTGGTACAATTATAAAGAGAAGACTACTGTGTGGGTGTAAAAGAATAGGTGAGGTCATAATTAATGTAAAGTTGAATTCAAATATTTGAATAAGAGATCCTGATGTTTGAAACCCATGCATGCATGAATATAACGGAGATCTGCGCGGTGTGGTTTGGAAACGAGCATGTTGTAATGTATACACATTGAACAAGGTCAGACTGATTTGAATTTGAGATACCGATGGTAGACATCATTTGGCCACGTCGCATCCGTGCATGGACACACTATTCTAATTGGAGATGATGGGCGGCTTTCGCATCACAAATCTATATCTATACCCCTATATATATTATATTTTATATTTTTTTATATTGTGTGCGGGTAACTTTAACATTGAAAGATGGTCGTTGGATGAGGCGAATCCGATGGTCCAAAGATGGCAAATTTGAGCACTACTGGCCGTTGGATATCATCTAGATTCCACCAGATTTCGCCACATGTATAATCTAGAAGACTCCATGGTTGAACTTAAGCATAATGCACAAACATCAAAACACAAGCACTTCATATTTGTTCTAGAATCTTCCGTATCAGAATTGCCCAAATGTTTTTCTACATGATTTGCCATTATTTGTTTTTACTTTATGTCTTACGACGCACAATTCCATGAATCTTAAAATAGATTAGCTTTCTTATAAAAACTATATGATTTTGAATGAAATGAACTATAAGAATTAAACGAACATCTACATCATGCATATATGACTCAAAGCTTGCATGCTATAATGTGGTATTTATTCATAATTTGGTTGCCAAATCTCATGCGTGCAATGCATGTGTACCTTACTCTAGTCTAAATGGTGTTTGTGTGTGTGTTGTGCGTGTTGAGGTGCAAATTGTCTTTTTTGGGGGGTACACGTTAAGCTTGTTCTTCCAAAATTTCAAGCCGCGCCTTTTTATGCCGAAAATTCAAGCTAGCGTCTTTGTCTATCATGCTGCGAAACTCCCACCTCTTCAACCCGCGCCTTGTTAGCCCGAAATATTTAGGATATATCTTTGTCTCATTGTTCTCCGACAACTCCCTCCATCTCAACCCGCGCCTTGCTATTCCAAAATTACAATGCCCGCGAAAACTCCCACCTCCTGTGAAATCCCGACACGCGAAATGCCCGTGGTACCCCTGAACCGAAAGAACCGCCTTAAATCGGTGGGGGTACTTTCGTCACTTACCCGCATTTCGGGCAAGCGCGTCTCTAAGCCATGGTTCCCCACTGCCATCCCATCCACCCACCCATTCGTACACCAAGGCCACGAAAACCCGTGACGAAACCCCACACCCTGCTCCGTCCGCCACCTAGCCGGAGCCTCTTCCCCGACGACGTCGTCCACAGCAACACCTCGACGCCCCTCATCCACTGTATCGTATGAGGATCCCTCGTCGATCTCATCGTCCCGCCGGTTCAGCCACCCCGTCCTCCACCTCCGAGGAACTGCCCCGACGTTCCCCGCGTCTTTCGCGCCACCTCCATTCCCACACCGTCGTCTTCACCTGCACCACCGGAAGAGCATCATCATCACCATTTCCTCGGATGAAGCTGCGGCCTAATTGGCGCCACCAAAGAGGTTGTACACTAATCGTCGCATTTTCTTCTTGATTCGATCTCACGGTGCTGCCGGAGCTCGGTTCCGAGCCGACACGGCGCGGCTCCATCCACGGCGGTGTCGCCGGCCACTTCCTTCACGGCATCGCTCCCTCGGTGGCGACGTCCACATCTGTAGGAGCTGCTGCTGCTTTAGCTCTCGCTCGTGCTGCTGCTCTGCTCTTGCTCTCGGTCCCCTGCCTGGTCTGCTCTTGCTATTGCTCATGCTTGCGTTTCTGCTCTCGCTCTTGCTCTTGCTTGTGATGCTGCTTCGATTTAGCTACACTTCAGTCGACTGGATCGACTTTTGGGTCAGTCGATTTTT
>NC_041382.1:106865587-106920882 GCF_002162155.2 Triticum dicoccoides | reverse complement strand
CCGGAGAAAAAGCTCGGCACGGGGGGCCTAGAGGGATGGCCGGGGCGGCGGTGGACCGGGGTGGGGAGTGTTTTCGGGGCGGGCGGGGCGGCGCACCGCCGGCCACGGGCGGCGGGGGGCTGCTGTTTGGCCGGTGGGGGCTGGCAGGTCAGGGGGGTGGAGGTTTAAGATGAACCGCGGGCCCTTGATTTCGTATCCAACGGCTGCAAAATCGACTGACTAGAGATGAAAAAGTCAGTCGGCCGACGTGTAGCCTCACCTTACTAGTGTGTTCAGTTTCGACAGCAAAATTCAGTTTCGACAGCAAAATTCAGTTTCGACAGTTAAGTTCAGTTTCGACAGTAAGTTCAGTTTCGACAGTTAAGTTCAGAGATGAGCGGCTGATGTATTTTACATCTAGCACTTTGTGGTTATGTATTTTACGTCATGTATTGGAGATACTATTAGAATTCCACTCAGGTTAACATTGTTCGTTGGCTCTCTTGTCCTGCTTCAGCCTCGGCATCGTATAACTCACCGGTACTGCTCCAACGATGAAACCCTCCATCACTGCGGAGCAGTACCTCGGGCTCCATCTCCAGATGCCTAAGATCTTCTTCCCCTCCTCCGACAGCCAAGTCAGCCGGAGCATCCTCACCGGCCAACCCAATCACGCTAAGATCGACATGGCTTCGCCAAAGAGGTTGTACACTTGTTGCATCTCTTTTTGACTCTACATGTTATATATATTGTCCACTGAGCACTCGTAGTAACGGGAAATATGATTATTTTATCCTACTATATGACAAGCAGTGAGGTACCAGGCAACTTAGCTATTCGTGATGGACTCTCTTGAATTCCATCATTATTTATCTCTGCGCATTTGAGCTATGCATTTGTCGATGGGCCTGGGAGTTGAGCTAGTATGGCAGTGGCCTGGGTCCAAAGTAATAGAAGTAGCACAAAAACATTTTTTAGTGTAGGATTTTCCTTGCTCAAGCCTGCCTACTAGAATCGCCAGTGCTTGAAAGGAAAAGTGAATGAAAAACATCGGAATTGGAAAGTTTCCTATGGTACTACTTTTCATGAATTTGGTGCAAAGGAATGGAGCAAAGGAAAACTGTAGGATTTGTTCCTTTAGTGTCTCCTTGAAAGATAAACCGTAGGAATTATAATTTCCACTTCTCCTCCTTTTCATATTCCTATTCATCAAGCACAAGACTAAGAGATAGTAGCATAATAGCATTATAACCATACATTTTCTTGTGGTTTGACTTAATCTCACCATGATTTTTTGCATCCTGTGATCTTCCAATTGTTGTGAATCAAACACCCAGATTGGCAGAAATCCTGTGTTTTTAAATTCTCTGTTTTGCACGTGCATTCCTATCCTATTCCTGTCTATTTCCTATCCCTCCATTGTTAGAATCCTCAAATTCAAACAAGCCCTTACTCAATTACTTCTGTTACAGATATGTGTCAAAGAAAATCTTGTGTGGTTTGTCCAGCTCCTGCGGCGCTGTGTTCCACCCCAGCTCAGTTGCTCCAACGACGGAAGGGTTCACCACAGCAGGGATCCGCTCTCCAGACTGTCTTTCATTGCCTTAGATCTTCTTCCCTACCGCCGGTAGCCACGGCAACTACATTACCATCATCAACTGAGCAGATGACCTTGAGGACTACACGGGTCCGCAAGAGAGGTCGTACTCTTCCGTGTCTGCTTACGTTATGTGTCTCTTAATATGATGACATGCTACATTATCGTTGTGTTCACCTATTAGACTCCGAGTCAGGTCCAAACTAATGCTAAAACTTGAGTTTTTAAATGGTTGTGGGGTACATATTGGGGCAGAAGTCAGTACTATCTGGTTAATCTCCGGTGTCTACTATGAGTTTCATGTTGGGTGCAAACAAACATTAAAGGAGCCATTATCTGTATTTTTTAGCTAATGCTATTATCTGCCTGCTATCATTGGTTTTGGGTCTATCCACAGTTTGCTACCATCACTTTGGATTTGTGCATGCACTCCTTACATAATCTCACTATGTTTTATTCCTATGCATGCCAGTTATTGTACACAATGGAACTGATCATGTAGAGAAAAAGAGACGAGCCTTGCGTGGCAATAAAATTTCATGCAGACGGCGTTCCATGGTGGGCGCAAAGACAGCCCCTCTCCACCCATTTCGGATCGTAATCAAGAGGAAGATAACTGTTCTGAGGGGGATTCAGAAGGAGAAGACCACTCCTATTTACCCCATGAGGTCTTCGCTCTAACTTGGCATGCTGATGTGGGTAATATCATGCATATGGTGGCTTGCATTGCTTACTGTATACATTAAAGATGTCATCTGCTTAGTTTAGACATGCTTTGTGTTAATGCCATCTGTTTAGTTTCTTTATCGTATATGTGAATCATGCAATGCCATCTTGTCTAGCCAGGCATCATATATGTGAATTTTGCAATGCCACCCTGGTTAGCCAATCATCTTATATGTGAATTATATCATGCCATCATTTTTTTATTACGTGTTAAATTTGTCAACAATTTTAGTACATTCAATTACTCTTCCTGTGCATCAGCCATTCGGCACGGTCATGGAAAAATCTGGAGTGGAAACAAGGTCTTCAGAGCAGACAATGCTATCTGACGAAGTGCATGTCTTGCTGGTTACCGATAGCTCCTCAGAGGAGGATTCAGAGATAGATGACCAGTCATATTCCCCCCCCCCCCCGAGGTGCATGCCCTAACTTGCCAGGGTTATGTTGCTCATATCGTGCGTATGGTATCTTGCATTGCAATGTCATTTGCTTAGTTTAGACATGCTTTGTGTGAATGCCACCTGTTTAGTGTCTAATTACCATATATGTGAATTATGCAATGCCATCTTGTTGCAAGACATTATATATGTGAATTATGCAATCTTATCTTGTTGCAAGGCATTATGTATGTGAATTATGCAATGCCATGCTGTTTAGGCAAGCGTCATATATGTGAATTATATCATGTCGTCCTTTTTTTGTATTTCTCATTGCTTTTGTCGACAATGTTTGTATATTCAATTGCTCTTCCTGTGCATCAGCCATTTGAATTGGTGGTGGAGAAATCTGGAGTGAAAACAAGGTCTTCAGAGCAGACAATGCTACCTGCTGAAGCAGATATCTTGCTGGTTACAGATAGCTCTTCAGAGGAGGATTCAGAGGCAGATGACCGGTCCTATTATCCCTCGGAGGTGTATGCTCAAAATTGGCAGGGTTATATTACTCATATAATGCATATGTTGTATTGTAATGCTTAGTTTTTACATCATATACACATTATTGAATGCCATCTCCTTAGTTGACACATCATATATGCGATTGCCCTCTGCTCACTTCCTTAGTATATAAATCATATATTTGAATTATGTCATGCCATGATGTTTACATAGACAGCATGTATCTGAATTATGGCATGCGAACCCATTTTCTAAAGACATAATATAGTTATATCATCTCATCCTATTTACATAGTCATTATATTTTAAATTATGTCATTCTATCCGTGAATTATATCATGCCATCATGTTTCCATCGACGGCATGTTTGTGATTTATGGCATGCCAACCACTTTAATAGACACATCGTATAGTTATATCATGTCATCTTGTTTACATAGTCATCATATTTTGAAGTATGTCATTCTATCATGTTTAGTTAGCCATCATACATGCGAAATTGTGTCATGCTATCATGTTTAATTAGCCATCATATATGTGAAATTATGTCCTGCTATTCTATTTGCTTAGACAACATAAATGTGAATTATTTCATGCCCTGTTTTCTTCCCTACTATCCATTGCACCTGTCTATCTTACAATGTCTGTACATTCAATTAATTTTCTTGTTTATCAGCCATTTCAATTGGAGGGAGTGATGGCAGTATCTGTGGGAGTAAAAACACGGTCTTCAGAAAAGATCGTGCTACATGTCGATGCAGATAGAACCACGGTTGTACTTGCCCAAGAACCAGCCCCACCACACATAACCCACACTCATGCAGATTGTACCCCTACCCAGTTGGACAGAGAACCAGCTACACCCCTTCTAACCCCAACCCCAGCAGATAGACACCCAGTTCCCGTTGACACAGCACCGTCTCCACCACAGAGCACCCAAACACGAGCAGTTAGTAAGGCAACTGCAGTGCCCAAATCACGAGGACCACCACTCCGAACCCGAAGTCAACGCTTAAAGCAGAAGAATAATTGTTCTCGGGTCAGGTTCTGTAGCTATGGTTCATACTACTTTGCTCTTGCATCACTGTATTTACTCAAATTTGAAGGATGCAATTGAAACTCCAATGGGGCAACAGGTATGTTTTAAACATGTTTCTTCAACGTGTTTGGCTGTTTGCTGTTGTAACTTGCTCTATGTTGATTTCAGTTTCAATTGAATAAACAGTTATGTTCTCATGCCATGCACATTACAAGTGTTGTTATTGATGTGTAGTTTCCCACACTTATATTCTATCTATGCTGCTTTGTCTTAAATAGATATGATTCAAACTGTATCTATCTTGATTTGGCAACATAAACTAGAATGATATAGACCATACAGTGACCATACTACATAGATATATGTTTGTTTCATGTTGTTATCCTGTCCACCTTACTACTGAACTGGTTTACCAAAATGAGTTTCATATACTACATTGTAAACCTGAGATGTGTTTGTTTGTTTCTCTTTTAGAACGCGGATAAAATATTGGAGAAGAGTACCCTGTTATGCAATGGTAAAGGAAGTAATGCAGATAAGGTTCAAGATAGTGAGACATCCCTGTTAGTCTCCAAGAAAGCTGATAAAAAATATATTGAAGACACTGAAACAACCCCAAAGTCCTGTCTTGATGTAGTGTTCGAGTTACTGGCTACCACTGCTGGCACCAGCTCTTCGAACTCGTTGCCTGAATCAGTTCGGCTTCTTGAGTCTCAACTTCAAGTTGAAAGACATTGATCAGATGTTATGTGATAGGAAGCCGAAGGACTGTGGAAGTCCCTGTAGAATTCAGATGCATACTTTCTGGTGCAACAGCAAGCGCTGGAGGACTTAAGCGCCAAATAAGAGAAAGTTAATAAGCTTGCTAAGCATCTTGCCAGCATTATGGGTACCCAGGATATTGTTTCTTGAGCTCTTCTGAAGTGGTTTCAGTTTTGGACTTGTTTTGTTGCGGGGTTTATATGCTGCTGTGTTCCCTATATTTGCACTGGTGGTGAACTTTGATGCCCAGTGGATGTAATATGTGTAATAGTTGTGATAGCCTAGTGTAAGTTGCTTGCTTATTTATTTCCTTCTTGTCTTGTTTATTTGTTTGCTTGTAGTCAATGCAGTTCTTTTTTGCGGTTTGCTAGTGGCTGCAATAACTTATTTTTTAAAACTAGGCCACAATAACCATGGGCTAATATTTACTGTAGTGACACTGGGCCTCCTATGGGCTGTAGAAACAATGGGCCTTCTACGGGCCGTATAAACAGTGGGCCTTCTACGGGCCGTAGAAACAGTGGACCTTCTACGGGCCGTAGAAACAATGGGCCTTCTACAGGCCGTATCATCAATGGGCCTTATACGGGTCGTATGATCGATTGACCAAACATGGGCCAAACAGACCACATTCTGGCCATAAACGGGCTAGAGTTGGAATCGTCTATTCATGGGCCGACCATAACGGGCCATCGTTAATAGGCCGTATTTGATGACGCTATGAAAACGGCCCAACGTATTAACGGACCACAAACGGGCCGACTATAACCACGGGCTGAATTTGGCCCACAAGCAGAAAATGACAGTAACGGGCCGTAATTAAACGAATGCTGGAAAATAGCCCAAGAATAAATGGGCTCTAAGAAGGCTAAAAGATAACATGGGCTGGAAACGGCCCAACGGAATAACGGGCCGTTAATGGGTATAAAGTGATACACTGTTCTTTACGGGCCAGTTTCACCACGGGCCGTTAATGAGTGTAAAGTGATACACTGTTCATTATGGGTCAGTTTCACCACGGGCCGTTAATAGGCCAAGAGTTATGTAGGGCCTCATATGGGCCGAAAGACGTCATGGGCCATACATGGGCCATAAGTGAAAATGGGCTGGAATCATATTGGATGGCCCAGATGACGCTACTGGGCCTGATTCGAATAGGGCGTAACGGGCCTTGGGTTAGCGGGCTATAAATGGGCTATATGCGAACAGGCTGTTAACAGGCTTTCCATGGGCCGGCCCGCCACCTTTTGACCAAGTCAAACGGGCCGGCCTTTTCACAGGAATGGGCCTCTGTTGGGCCGTGCCACGTGTCGACGTATCATAGGCGCCTTCTGTCCAATGAGTGGATGACATCTGTCCCAACGATGAGCCGACACGTGTTTCCTCCAGCCAATGGTGATTTTACACGTGGAAAATCCCCATTGGTCGGGGCTGTTAACGGGTTATCGGATCCAAAACCCGACCCGATAGCTTAACGGCGTTCCATTACGGTGGATGCCACGTGTCGGTCACCCTTGATGAAAGCACTTCTGTGACGCACGATTTATCGTCATGGAAGTGGACACTTCTGTGATGATAATTTTGGTAATGCCATGGAACACTTCTACAACAGCACAGGTATGACTATCTTGATTCTGTCATAAAATCGTCATGGATGTACATGCATGACACAGAACACGACCTACTGTGACAAACATGTATCATCACGGAAGTGTATTTTTTTTTGTAGTGAGTGCTTAGCTTTGGGTTCAATCTTGCGGTGTCCTTTCCTAGTGACAGTAGGGGTAGCAAGGCACGTATTGTATTGTTGCCATTGAGGATAACAAGATGGGGTTTATATCATAGTGCATGAGTTTATCCCTCTACATCATGTCATCTTGCTTAAAGCGTTACTCTGTTCTCTTGAACTTAATACTCTAGATGCATGTTCGATAGCGGTCGATGTGTGGAGTAATAGTAGTAGATGCAGGCAGGAGTCGGTCTACTTGTCTCAGACGTGATGCCTATATACGTGATCATACCTAGATATTCTCATAACTATGCTCAGTTCTGTCAATTGCTCAATAGTAATTTGTTCACCCACCGTAATACTTATGCTCTCGAGAGAAGCCTCTAGTGAAACCTATGGCCCCCGGGTCTATTTTCCATCATATTAATCTTCCAATACTTAGTTATTTCCTTTGCTATTTATTTTACTTGCATATTTATTTCTCTTTATCATAAAAATACCAAAAATATTATCTTATCATATCTATCAGATCTCACTCTCGTAGGTGACCGTGAAGGGATTCACAACCCCTTTATCGCGTTGGTTGCGAGGAGTTTATTTGTTTGTGTAGGTGCGAGGGACTCGTGTGTGGCCTCCTACTGGATTGATACCTTGGTTCTCAAAAACTGAGGGAAATACTTACGCTGCTCTACTGCATCACCCTTTCCTCTTCAAGGGAAAATGAATGCAGTGCTCAAGAGGTAGCACTCTCTATGCTTCACTTAAATTTTTATGAGCTATGGACTTGCTCTAGTGCTTCACTTATATCTTTCTGAGCATGGTGTGCTTAGTATTTTTGAAGAAATGCTCTCTTGCTTCACTTAGATTTATTTGAGAGTTAGTAAAATTTTCAAGAATTTCTCTCTTGCTTCACTTAAATTAATTTGAGAGAAAGAAAATATTATGCTCATGATCTTCACTTATATTTGTTTGAGCTTATCAAAAGCAACATATAAAAATTGGTTCCAAAGTAATAGATATCCAAGAAGGATATAATAAAAGCATTCTTGAAGATTATTGGACAAAATAAACTTCATACTTAGTAATAGTTTTGAGATATGATGATGTGATATGTGAGTTATGTTGATGAGTAATTATGATTTAGTAATAATATTGGCGTTAAGGTTTGTGATTCCCTATGCAAGCAGGAAAGTCAATAATTATGCAATGGAATTATATCCTACTTGTGGTGCATTATTCGGTGTTAATTATGCTTAATGCTCGCTTATGAGATTATTCGTTTCTTGGTTGGTCACTTCTCAATCTTTTGCTATCCTTCATTTTGCACTAAGTATGATCTCTACTTGTGCATCCAAAATCCTTTAAACCAGTTTTGCCACATGAGTCCACTGTATCTACCTATATGTGGTATTCGTTTACCGTTCTAAGCAAATTTGTGTGTGCCATCTCTAATTTTCAAAATAAACTTCTCTTTTGTGTGTTCGTTTAGCTCACAGAGAGGTGAGGGGTGGCTAATATTTTCCATGCTAGATGTGTTACTCTCACAATGAGTGTTTATTCACTTGTCATTGCACAAGAGTAAGGCAAATGTATTAGGGATGCCCAATACCAAAATGAAAAATGAATTTACTTTATGTTGTCAAATAATAAATTCCTTGGAAAGTGTTGTTATGGAAGGCAATCGTGGATACGGCTAGCCATGGAAAGTGAAACTATGGCTGAAAAAGGAATAAACTTTATTTTCTGTTTGGGAACCGCCTATGATATATATAGCATGGAAAGTGTTGGGAACTCTAAGTCATTTTCGTTGGTGGGAAGGATACACCTCCCAAAATGTTTTTATCTCTATGTTTTTCGCTTTGAGCTCTGGCACCTCTACAAATCCCTACTTCCCTCTGCGAAGGGCCTTTCTTTTACTTTATGCAATTTTTATTTTTGAATTTGAGTCTCCATCTTCTCTTATAAAAGCACCAACTAGGAGGTAATATGATCGTACTTGTGTATTGGGTGTAGCTAATATGCGAGTGTGTTTCATGAATGGATCAATGATTGAACATAGTGGGCTAGGGATAACTTATTTTATCATTGATATTTTGAAAGACATGGTTTCTCGTTGATATGCTTGAGTGTTTAAGTTATCATGTAAAAACTAGACTATTGCTTTGAACAATATAAAATTCCAAATGTCCATGCTATAAAGAACAATATAAAACTAGACTGCATGTTCTTTACTTTGCAGGAAATCAATACCAAACGGAGTCCAAATGCAAAGAAACTTTACGGAAATTTTTCTGGACCAGAAGACACCTAATGGGCCAAGGCTGCGCCTAGGGGGTGCTCCGAGGAGAGCACAACCCACCAGGGCGCGCTAGGAGGCCCTAGCGCGCCCTGGTGGGTTGTGCCCACCTCGGGTGCTCCCTGGACCGCCTCTTTGCTCTATAAATACCCCAATATTCCAGAAACCCTAGGGGAGTCGACGAAAATCAATTCCAGCCGCTACAGAGTCCAGAACCACCAGATCCAATCTAGACACCATCTCGGACGGGGTTCACCACCTCCATTGGTGCCTCTCTGATGATGTGTGAGTAGTTCTTTGTAGACCTTCGGGTCCGTAGTTATTAGCTAGATGGCTTCCTCTCTCTCTCGCTGAATTCTCAATACAATGGTCTCTTGGAGATCCATATGATGTAGTCTTTTTGTGGTGTGCTTTTTGGGATCAATGAACTTTGAGTTTATGATCATATCTATCTTTTTATATCCATGAAAGTATTTGAGTTTCTTTGATCCCTTTTATGCATGATTGCTTATAGCCTCGTATTCCTTCTCCGATATTTGGGTTTTGTTTGGCCAACTTGATTTATTTATCTTGCAATGGGAAGAGGTGCTTTGTAGTGGGTTCGATCTTACGGTGCTTGATCCCAGTGACAGAAGGGGAACCGACACGTATGTATCGTTGCTACTAAGGATAAAACGATGGGGTCTATATCTATATAGATAGATCTTGTCTACATCATGTCATCATTCTTATTGCATTACTTGGTTTCTCCATGAACTTAATACACTAGATGCATGCTGGATAGCGGTTGATGTGTAGAGTAATAGTAGTAGATGCAGGCATGAGTCGGTCTACTAATCTTGGACGTGATGCATATGTAATGATTGCTTGGATATCATCATGATTATTTGAAGTTCTATCAATTGCCCAACAGTAATTTGTTCACCCACCATTTGCTATTTTTCTCGAGAGAAACCACTAGTGAAACCTACGGCCCCCGGGTCTTTTTCTCATATTATTTGCCTTTGGGATATATTTTCCTTTGCTTTTATTTTTAGATCTATTAAACCAAAAATAAAAAATACCTTGCTGCATTTTATTCTTATTTATTTTATTTGGCGTTCGATCTATCAATCTACTACAATTTTATTCACGTCTGTTTTCCTATCTTGGGGCGCCGCTACCCGAAAGGGATTGACAACCCCTTTTACACGTTGGGTTGTGAGAAGTTGTTATTTGTGTGCATGTGTTGTTTACGTTGTGTTGCTTGGTTCCCCTACTCGTTCGATAACCTTGGTTTCATATCTGAGGGAAATACCTACCACCGCTGTGTTGCATCATCCCTTCCTCTTTGGGAAAATACCGACGTAGATTCAAGCCGCATCACCCACCGATACTGCCTATTTATTCATCAAAATAAGCAAGTAACACATAGAAAACATAATCGGTCAAAAACAGAAGAGTCTGTAGTCATTTGTAAACTTCGTATACTTCTGTAACTCCAAAAATTCTAAAAAATTATAACAACATAGAAAATTCACTAGCAAGATGCCCGTGCGTGGGAAGGAACATCAAGATATTATGGGAGAAAAGGATGAACGAGGGAAGGCCTTATCTGCAAATATGAAGAGGGGTGCGAGTAAATTGTCATAGTTTCCTTCCTATCTGTTAGATATAGATCGGACGACCTATATTGCAGGATGGTAGGCACACCATCATCACCAACTCTTCTTTTTATAAGAGTATAGATATATAAAGCTTGTGTAAAAAGTTCAGATCAAAATCACATTTTTGTGATTTTTTAAAAATTCAGGCAATGAGCGCAAAAATTCTGTTTTTCAGCAAGATCAAATCAATGATATACCAAAGTATCCCAAAGGTTTTACTTGGCTCAAACACTGATTAAAAGCACCAAAGCATAATTACTACAAAGGTAATAATGTGTATTTATTGAAGAACAGAACCAAAAAAACATAAAAATAAAACTGGGTTGCCTCCCAACAAGCGTTATTGTTTAACGCCCCTAGCTAGGATTAAAACATAGATTCAGGTGTTGTCATCTTTGGTATGCAATTCATAAGTATTCCTCATAATATATTCATATGGAAACTTAATTTTATTTGTTGGAAAGTGTTCTAGGCCCTTCCTTAACGGAAATTGTAATCTAATGTTTCCTTCTGTCATATCAATAATTGCACCAATCGTTCTAAGGAAAGGTCTACCAAGAATAATAGGACATGTAGGATTGCAATCTATATAAAGCACAATGAAATCTACGGGCACATAATTCCAATTTGCAATCATAAGAACATCATTAATCATTCCCATAGGTTTCTTAATAGTGGAATCCGCTAGATGCAAATTTAAAGAACAATCATCAAATTCACAGAAAGCTAGCACATCACATAAAGTTTTTGGAATTGTGGAGACACTAGAACACAAATCACACAAAGCATGACACTCATAATCTTTAATTTTAATTTTAATAGTAGGTTCCTACTCATTATAAAGCTTTCTAGGGATCAAAACTTCCAACTCAAGTTTTTCTTCAAAAGATTTCATCATAGCATCAACGACATGTTTAGTAAAAGCTTTATTTTGATTATAAGCATGAGGAGAATTCAACATGGATTGCAACAAGGAAATACAATCTATCAAACAACAATTATCATAATTAATTTCCTTGGAATCCAAAAGAGTGGGTTCATTGCTACTTAAAGTTTTGACCTCTCCAATCCCACTTTTATCAATTTTTGCATTAAGATCTTTAAACTCCGAATCATTGGGGTGCCTTCTAGCTAAAGTTGACTCATCTCCAGTCCCATATTTATCAAGATTTATATTAGAAAACAAAGATTCAATAGGAGTCACACCAATCACTTTAAGATCTTCATCATTATTCTCACAAAAACTAGAAGAACACGCTTTTACAAACCAATCTCGCTTAGCACGCATCCTAGCGGTTCTTTCTTTACACTCATCAATAGAAATTTTAATAGCTTTCATATATTCATTAATATCATGCTTGGGTGTCATAGATCTAATTATTAAAGAATCAATCTCAAGATAATTCTACCAACGTTCCTAGCCAAACCATCAATCTTGAGCAATTTTTCTTCAACCATGGCATTGAATTTTTTTGGGAATTAATGAAATATTTAATATTCTTCTCAAGATCAGAGGGCATTTATTATAATTTCCATAAGAATTGTTGTAGGAATTACCATAATTATTAGAGGAATTACTAGGAAACAGCCTAGGGTTGAAAATACCTCTATAAGCATTATTACCAAAATTGTTCCTTCCAACAAAATTCACATCCATAGATTCATTATTGTTCTCAATCAAAGTAGACAAATGCATATCATTAGGATCAATAGGATCACTCTTACTAGCAAACAATTTCATAAGTTCATCCATCTTTCCACCCAAAGTATTAATTTCTTCAATTGCATGCACCTTTTTACTAGTAGAAGATATTTCGGTATGCCACTGAGAGTAATTAGCCATAATATTATCTAGGAGTTCAGTAGCTTCTCCTAATGTAATTTCCATAAAATTACCTCCCATGGAAGAATCTAAAAGATTTCTAGATGAAAAAATCAATCTGGCATAAATTTTTTGTATGATCGTCCATAAACTTAAACCATGAGTAGGGCAATTTCTTATCATCAATTTCATCCTCTCCCAAGATTGTGCAACATGTTCTTGATCAAGTTTCTTAAAATTCATTATATCGTTCTTAAGGGAGATGGTCTTAGTGGGAGAAAAATACTTGGGAATAAAAGCATATTTACACTTGTTCCATGAATCAATACTATTTTTAGGCAAAGATGAAAACCAAGTTTAGCATGATCTCATAAAGAGAACGGAAATAGCTTCAATTTAACAATATCATTATCCACATCTTTTTTCTTTTGCATATCACCTAACTCAATGAAAGTATTTAGATGGGATGCGGCATTTTCACTAGGAAGGACACAAAATTGATCTTTCATAACAAGATTCAACAAAGCGGCATTATTTTCATAAGATTCCACACTAGTGGTGGGAGCAATCGGAGTAATAATAAAATCATTATTATTAGTGTTGGAGAAGTCACACAACTTGATATTTTCTTGAGACATCGTGACAAAGCAAGCAATCTAGCACACGAGCAACCAAAAAGCAAACTAAAAGACGTACGGAAGAAGGGCAAATAAAAAGGCAAATTTCTTTTGTGTTTTCCTGAAAACGTTTTAGAAGTGGGGGAGAGGAAAACGAGAGGCAAAAGGTAAATAATGCAATACAAGAGATGAGAGTTTATGGTGGGTACTTGGTAGGCTTGATGTAGAACCTCCCCGGCAACGGCGCCAGAAATTCTACCTGCTACTCCTTGAGCTTGCTTTGATTTTTCCCATGAAGATGAAAGGGTGTTGCAGCAAAGTAGAGATAAGTATTTCCCTCAGTTAAGAACCAATGTATCAATCCAGTAGGAGGCACAACCAAGTCTCCGATCTATGCACCTGCATAAACTAACAAACACTTGTACTCAACGCTGATACATCCATTTTGCATCATGTTTTCTTAATATTATTAATAATGTTTCATTTATAATAATGCTTTTTGGAGTAATTCAAATGCCTTTTCTCTCATAATATGCAAGGTATACACAAAGAGGGAGAATTCCGGCAGCTAGAAAACTGGACCTGGAAAACCTACGTCGGGCTACCTATTCTTCACAACTCCAAACAAGCTGAAACTTCACGGAGATTTTTTATGAAATATTTGAGGAACAATGGAGCAAATAACTACCAGAGGGGCCCAGCAGGTGGGCGCAACCCACCTGGGCACGCCAGGGAGCCCACGAGCGCCCTGGTGGGTTGTGCTCACCCAGGGCCACCTCTGGTGCCCATCTTCTGGTATATAGGTCATTTTGACCTAGAAAAAAATAAGGAGAGGACTTTAGGGACGGAGCGCCGCCGTCTCAAGACGGAACTTGGGCAGGAGCACTTTTGCCCTCCGATGGAGCGATTCCGCCGGGGGAACTTCTCTCTCGAAGGAGGAAATCATCGTGATCATCATCACCAACAACTCTCTCATCTTGGGGAGGAAAATATCCATCAACATCTTCAATAGCACCATCTCGTCTCAAACCCTAGTTCATCTCTTGTGGTCAATCTTGTTAACGGAACTATAGATTGGTGCTTGTGCTTAACTAGTACTATTGATTACATCTTGTAGTTGATTACTATATGGTTTATTCGGTGGAAGATTATATGTTCAAATCCATTATGCTATTTAATACCCCTTGGATATTGAGAATGATTATCATTTGTGAGTAGTTACTTTTGTTCTTGAGGTCACGGGAGAAATCATGTTGCAAGTAATCATGTGAACTTGATATGCGTTCGATATCCTGATAGTATGTATGTTGTGATTCCCTTAGTGGTGTCATGTGAACGTCGACTACATGACACTTCACCATATTTGGGCCTAAGGGAATGCATTGTGGAGTAGCAATTAGATGACGGGTTGCGAGAGTGATAGAAGTTTAAACCCCAGTTTATGCGTTATTCCGTAAGGGGCCGACTGGATCCAAAAGTTTAATGCTATGGTTAGAATTTATTCTTAATACTTTTCTCATAGTTGCGGATGCTTGCAGGAGGGTTAATCATAAGTAGGGGGCTTGTTCAAGTAAGAACAGCACCTAACACCAGTCCACTCACATATCAAATTATCAAAGTACCGAACACAAATTAAACCAACATGATGAAAGTGACTAGATGAATTTCCCGTGTACCCTCAAGAACGCTTTGCTTATCATAAGAGACCATTTTGGCCTGTCCTTTGACTAAAAAGGATTGGTCTACCTTGCTGCACTTTTCTTACTACTATCGTTACTTGCTTGTTACAAATTATCTTGCTATCAATCTACTCCGCTACTTACAATTTCAGCACTTGCAGACATTACCTTGCTGAAAACCACTTGTCATTTCCTTCTGCTCCTCGTTGGGTTCGACACTCTTACTTATCGAAAAGAGCTACAATTGATCCCATATACTTGTGGGTCATCAAGGCTATTTTCTAGCGCTGTTGCCGGGGAGTGAAGCGCCTTTGGTAAGGAAACATTTATATAGTGTGCTGAAATTTATTGTCACTCGTTACTATGGAAAACAATCCTTTGAGGGGTTTGTTCGGGGTATCTTCACCTCAACCGGAACCACAATTAGCTACCCCTCAACCTACTGCACCTACTGAAAATATTGAATATGAAATTCCTTCGGGTATGATAGAACAACTGCTAGCTAATCCTTATGCAGGAGATGGAACCGAACATCCTGATATGCACTTGATATATGTAGAACAAGTTTGGGGATTGTTCAAGCTTGCAGGTTTACCCAGAATGAAGTTATGAAGAAGGTTTTCCCTTTATCTTTGAAGGGAAAATCATTGGCATGGTATAGGCTATGCGATGATATTGGATCTTGGAATTGGAATCGTTTGAAATTGGAGTTCCATCAAAAAAATATCCTATGCATCTAGTTCATCGTGATCGGAATTATATATATAATTTTTGGCCTCGTGAAGGAGAAAGTATTGCTCTAGCTTGGGGAGGCTTAAGTCAATGTTATATTCATGCCAAAATCATGAGCTCTCAAGAGAAATTATTATCCAGAATTTTTATGCTCGGCCTTCTCGTAATGATCAAACCATGCTTGATACTTCTTGTGCTGGTTCTTTTATGAAGAATACTATTGAATTCCGATGGGATATTTTGGAAAGAATTAAATGCAACTCTGAAGATTGGGAACTCGACAAAGGTAAAGAGTCGAGTATTAAACTTAAGTATGATTGTGTTAAATCTTTTATGGTACCGATGCTTTTCAAAAGTTTAGCACTAAATATGGACTTGACTCTAAGGACTTGACTCTAAGATAGTAGCCTCCTTTTGTGAATCATTTGCTACTCATGTTGATCTCCCTAAAGGGAAGTGGTTTAAATATCACCCACCTATTAAAGAAGAAATTAAAGAACCGGTACCAGTTAAAGAAACTATAATTTATAATGTTGATCCAGTTGTTCCTTCTACTTATATTGAGAAACCACCTTTCCCTGTTAGGATAAAGGAACATGCTAAAGTTTCAACTGTGGTTAACAAAAGCTATATTAGAACACCTAAACCTAATGAACAAATCAAAGTAGAACCTAGTATTGCTATGGTTAAAGATCTCTTGGAAGAAGATATGGATGGGCATGTTATTTACTTCTGTGAAGAAGCTGCTAGAATTGCCAAACTTGATAAAAAGGATAAACATAGACCTGTTGTTGGCATGCCCATCATATCAGAAAAAATAGGAGATTGAAACATATGGATCCAAATCAGCCCCTTACGAAGCAACGCATAAACTAGGGTTTAAGCTTCTGTCACTCTAGCAACCCATCATCTACTTATTACTTCCCAATGCCTTCCTCTAGGCCAAAATAATGGTGAAGTGTCATGTAGTTGACTTTCACATAACACCACTAGAGGAGAGACAACATACATCTCATCAAAATATCGAACGAATACCAAATTCACATAACTACTAATAGCAAGACTTCTCCATGTCCTCAAGAACAAAAGTAACTACTCACAAAGCATAAACATGTTCATAATCAGAGGGGTATTAATGTGCATATAGGATCTAAACATATGATCTTCCACCAATTAAACCAACTAGCATCAACTACAAGGAGTAATTAACACAACTAGCAACCAACTAGCACTAATCCCGAACTTGGAGACAAGAATTGGATACAAGAGATAAACTAGGGTTTTGAGATGAGATGGTGCTGATGAAGATGTTGATGGAGATTGCCCTCTCTCGATGAGAGGAGCGTTGGTGATGACGATGGTGATGATTTCCCCCTCCGGGAGGGAAGTTTCCCCGGCAGAACAGCCCCGCTAGAACCCTAGATTGGTTCTGCCAAGGTTCCGCCTCGTGGCGGCGGAGTTTCGTCCGAGAAGATGGCTTATGATTTTTTTCCCATCAAAAGAGTCCATATAGCAGAAGATGGTCACGGGAGGGCCACCAGGGGGCCGACGAGCTAGGGGCGCGCCCAGGGGTAGGGCGCGCCCCCCACCCTCGTCGGCAGGGTGTGGCCCCCCTGGTGAAGTTCTTGCACTCAATGTTTTTTATATATTTGGAAAACATCATCCGTGAAGTTTCAGGACTTTTGGAGCTGTGCAGAATAGGTCTCTAATATTTGCTCCTTTTCCAGCCAGAATCCCAGCTGCCGGCATTCTCCCTCTTTATGTAAACCTTGTAAAATAAGAGAGAATAGGCATAAGTATTGTGACATAATGTGTAATAAAAGCCCATAATGCAATAAATATTGATATAAAAGCATGATGTAAAATGGACGTATCAACTCCCCCAAGCTTAGACCTCGCTTGTCCTCAAGCGAAAAGCCGAAATCGAAAAAATATGTCCACATGTTTAGAGATGAAGGTGTCGATAAAAAATAAAATACGGACATGAGTGCATCATGATCATTCTTAGAACAACAACTTATGTAATTCTTGTCATATGATTTCTTATGCTAGAGTAATAATTCAATCACAATATCAAGTATGAATCGTAAACTTCATTGAAAACTAACAAACTATAATCTCAGTCATTGAAGCAATTGCAATTTATCATAACATAGGAAAGAGTCAATGTATAAGAGCTTTTCAGCAAGTCCACATACTCAACTATCATATAATCTTTCACAATTGCTGACACTCACGCAATACTTATGGGTATGGAGTTTTAATCAGACACAGAGAAATATAGGGGCTTATAGTTTTGCCTCCCAACGTTTTACCTCAAGGGTAATGTCAATAGTAATAGTTCATGGAAACTCACATCCAATTAGCCATATATACCAAGATCTTTTCAACATATTGTGCTTGCCAAAGGATAAAATATAAAAAGGAAGGGTGAAGATCACCATGACTCTTATATATGCAATGTAGGAGATAAAAGTAAAAGATAGGCCCTTCGCAGAGGGAAGCAGAGGTTGTCATGCACTTTTATGGTTGGATGGACAAAATCCTAATGCAAAAGAACGTCACTTTATATTGTCACTTGTGATATGGACCTTTATTATGCAGTCTGTGGCTTTTATTACTTCCATATCACACAATCATATAAAGCTTATTTCTTCCACACCAATCAATCATACATATTTAGAGAGCAATTTTTATTACTTGCACCGATGACAACTTACTTGATGGATCTTACTCAATCCATAGGTAGGTATGGTGGACTCTCATGGCAAAACTGGTTTAAGGGTATTTGGAAGCACAAGTGGTATGTCTACTTGGTGCAATGAATTTGGCTAGCATGAGGGGGAAAGGCAAGATCAACATGTTGGAGGATCCAAGACAATATAATTTATCTTAGATGTAAGAAAACATAACCTATTACGTTGTCTTCCTTGTCCAATGTCAACTCTTTAGCATGTCATATTTTAATGAGTGCTCACAATCATAAAAGATGTCCAAGATAGTATATTTATATGTGAAGACCTCTCTTTCTTTATTACTTCCTATTAATTGCAACGATGACCAAAACTATGTTTGTCAACCCTCAATAACTTTTATTCATCATACTCTTCCTATGTGAGCTCATTACTCTCCATAAGAGTCACATGATCTCTTTGTTTCTTTTTATTTCTTTCTCTTTTCCTTTATTCACTTAGGATCATGGCAAAATAATCAAGCCCTTGACTCAACACTAATCTTTATTATATAGCTCACAGACTCGATTACATAGAGGGGTAATAAAGCAAAACTCACAACTAGATCATACTAAGTACTTTTATTCTACTAGATCAAGATATTACCAAAAGGATCGAACTAAGAAAAACTGTAAAGATAAAAGTGATGGTGATACGATACCGGGGCACTCCCCCAAGCTTGGCAGTTGCCAAGTGGAGTGCCCATACCCATGTGGTTATGTCTCTCTTTTCTGGGATGGTGATGTGATGTTCTTGGCGATGATGCCCCTCAGGATACGATTCTCCTCCTCAAGCTTGTTGACTTGCTGCTTGAGGTCCATTCTTTCCTTAAAAACTGTTTTGGAGTCGGTTTACTTACCATACCACATACCTATTCCTTTTCGGAGTCTGAAACGTTCCGGAAAGTGTCCTTTATGTACTCCTTCGGGGTTACGGTTTCAAGAACATTGGTTTCAACATTTATGGGATTACCTGAGATATAGTGTTTGATTCTTTGACCGTTCACCACCTTCGGATTTGTGCCTTCGAAGTTGTTGATTTTTATGGCACCAGAACAGTAGACCTCCTGGATAACGTAAGGACCCTCCCATTTAGAGAGAAGTTTTCCTGCAAAAAATCTTAAACGAGAGTTGTATAGCAATACATAATCACCTACATTAAGCTCATGCTTTTTGTATTCTTTTATCATGCCATCTTTTAACTTTTTCTTTAAACAACTTGGCATTTTCGTAGGCTTGGGTTCTCCGTTCATCAAGTGAGCTAATATCAAATAACCTCTTCTCACCGGCAAGTTTAAAATCATAATTAAGTTCTTTAATAGCCCAATAAGCCTTGTTTTCTAGTTCGAGAGGTAAGTGACATGCTTTTCCATAGACCATTTTGTACGGAGACATACCCATAGGATTTTTATATGCAGTTCTATAGGCCCATAATGCATCATCAAGTTTCTTAGACCAATTCTTTCTGGACCTATTAAGAGTCTTTTGCAAAATTAATTTGAGTTCTCTATTGCTCAATTCTACTTGACCACTAGACTGAGGGTGATAAGGAGATGCAATTCTATGATTAACATCATATTTAGCAAGCATTTTACGGAAAGCACCATGAATAAAATGTGCACCACCATCAGTCATTAAATATCTAGGGACTCCAAACCTTGGAAAAATAACTTCTTTAAGCATTTTAATAGAAGTGTTATGATCACCACTACTAGTTGGAATAGCTTCTACCCACTTAGTAATGCAATCAACAGCAACTAAAATATGTGTATAACCATTAGAGGAAGGAAAAGGTCCCATATAGTCAAAGTCCCAAACATCAAATGGTTCAATAACAAGTGAATAATTCATAGGCATTTCTTGACGTCTACTAATATTACCAATTCTTTGACATTCATCACAAGACAAGACAAACTTACGGGCATCCTTGAAGAGAGTAGGCCAATAAAAACTAGATTGCAGTACCTTATGTGCAGTTCTATCTCCAGCATGGTGTCCTCCATAAGCTTCGGAGTGACACTTGCGTAGGATCTGTTCCTGTTCATGCTCAGGTACACAACGTCTAATAACACCATCTACTCCTTCTTTATAAAGATGTGGGTCATCCCAAAATTAATGGCTCAAATCATAAAAGAACTTTTTCTTTTGTTGGTATGTGAAACTAGGTGGTATAAACTTAGCAACAATGTAATTAGCATAATCAGCACACCATGGAGCAGTATGAGAAGTATTTATGACATTTAATTGCTCATCAGGAAAGCTATCATCAATAGGTAGTGGGTCATCAAGCACATTTTCTAACCTAGACAAGTTGTCTGCAACGGGGTTCCCAGCTCCTTTTCTATCAACAATATGTAAATCAAATTCTTGTAGAAAGAGAACCCATCTAATAAGTCTAGGTTTAGCATCTTTCTTTTCCATAAGATATTTAATAGCAGCATGATCAGTGTGAATAGTTACTTTAGAATCAACAATATAAGGTCTAAACTTATCACAAGCAAATACAACTACTAAGAATTCTTTTTCAGTAGTAGCATAATTTCTTTGAGCATTGTCTAGAGTTTTACTAGCATATTGAATAACATTTAGTTTCTTATCAACTCTCTGTCCTAGAACAGCACCTGCAGCATAATCACTAGCATCGCACATAATTTCAAAGGGTAAATTCCAATCAGGTGGCTGAACAATAGGTGCAGAGATCAATGCTTTCTTAAGTATTTCAAATGCTTCTACACAATCATCATCAAAGACAAATGGTATATCTTTTTGTAATAAATTAGTCAGAGGCCGAGAGATTTTTGAGAAGTCCTTAATGAACCTCCTATAAAAACCGGCATGACCAAGGAAACTTCTTATACCTTTGATGTCCTTGGGACATGGCATCTTTTCAATAGCATCAACCTTGGCTTTATCAACTTCAATACCTCTTTCAAAAACTTTATGCCCCAAGACAATACCTTCATTAACCATAAAGTGGCACTTTTCCCAATTCAAGACAAGATTAGTTTCTTCACATCTCTGCAAAACTCGATCAAGGTTGCTCAAGCAATCATCAAAAGAAGATCAATAGACGGAAAAGTCATCCATGAAAACCTCACAAATCTTTTCACAAATTCAGACAATATAGCCATCATGCATCTTTGAAAGGTAGCAGGTGCATTACATAAACCAAAAGGCATACGTCTATAAGCAAAAGTACCAAAAGGGCATGTAAAAGTAGTCTTTGATTGATCTTTGGCTGACACAGGTATTTGAGAGAAACCAGAATAACCATCTAGAAAGCAAAAATGTGTATGTTTGGATAATCTTTCTAGCATTTGATCGATAAAAGGTAAGGGGTAATGATCTTTTTAGTAGCCTTATTTAATTTGTGGAAATCAATTACCATCCTATAACCAGTAATAATTCTTTGAGGAATCAATTCATCTTTATCATTAGGAACAACAGTAATACCTCCCTTCTTAGGGACACAATGGACATGACTTACCCACTTACTATCAGCAACGGGATAAATTATACCTGCCTCAAGGAGCTTTAGTATCTCCTTTCTTACCACTTCTTTCATTTTAGGATTCAGATGGCGTTGATGATCACGAACTGGTTTAGCAACTTCTTACTAATTAATTTTATGTTGACATAGAGTGGGACTAATGCCCTTAAGATCATCAAGAGTATACCCAATAGCAGCACGGTGCTTCTTCGGAGTTTTTAATAATCTCTCTTCTTCATGTTCTGAAAGGTTAGCACTAATAATAACAGGTGTCGGTGTCAAAACCGGCGGATCTCGGGTAGGGGGTCCCGAACTGTGCGTCTAAGGCGGATGGTAACAGGAGGCAGGGGACACGATGTTTTACTCAGGTTCGGGCCCTCTTGATGGAGGTAAAACCCTACGTCCTGCTTGATTTATTCTTGATGATATGGGTATTACAAGAGTTGATCTACCACGAGATCGGAGAGGCTAAACCCTAGAAGCTAGCCTATGGTATGATTGTATGTTGTCCTACGGACTAAAACCGTCCAGTTTATATAGACACCAGAGGGGGTTAGGGTTACACAAGGTCAGTTACAAAGGAGGAGATATCCATATCCGTACTGCCTAGCTTGCCTTCCACGCCAAGTAGAGTCCTATCCGGACACGGGACGAAGTCTTCAATCTTGTATCTTCATAGTCCAACAGTCCGGCCAAAGGATATAGTCCGGCTGTCCGGAGACCCCCTAATCCAGGACTCCCTCAGTTGCCCCTGAACCAGGCTTCAATGACGATGAGTCCGGCACGCAGTGTTGTCTTCGGCATTGCAAGGCGGGTTCCTCCTTCGAACACATCACAGAAGAATTTGAATACAAGGATAGCGTCCGACCCTACAAAATAAGTTCCACATACCACCGTAGAGAGAATAATATTTCCACAAATCTAATCTACTGACACGTTTTGGCAACATGACATTATGCCATGGCCCGGTAATTATTCGAACCGTTTCCTTCAAGTAGCCCCGCACACATGCGAGACAGTTTCTTGGCACGTCTTGTCAAATCAGAGATAATGTTCCCCTTATTACGGGATTCTCATCAATACGGGCGTGGGTAACCCAACCGCGCCATCGATTACGGCGCTTGGGGGATAAGCGAGTTTTACCAGGCTAGTGGGGGCGCATAGTTTCGGCCGCCCTTATAAAGGGACAAGGTTTAACCTTTTTTCTACCCACGCCTTCTTCCTCCTTGCTCATCCACTCTTGCGCACTCGAGCTCCAACGCCCAAGGCCACATCCTTCCCCTCAACCTTCTCCAATCATGTCCGGAGTGGGAGGCAAATGGATGGCTTCCTCCGTTACGGAGGGACACATCAAGATGCTGCGCGGAGCCGGATACTTAGCCGCAAATATCGCGCATCGGCTGCCCGCTACGGGGCAGATCGTTCCTACCCCTGAACCTCACGAGAGGGTAGTTTTCCTCCACCACTTCCTCAACGAACTGGGGTTTCCCCACCATCCATTCATCCATGGTCTCATGTTCTACCATGGGATGGGCTGGACTTCCATGATCTGGCCCCGAACTTCATCCTCAACATTTCGGCATTCATCGTCGTGTGTGAGGCTTTCCTCCACATCCGGCCCCACTTTAGCCTGTGGCTGAAGACCTTCAATATCAAGCCGAAGGTGGTGGGAGGCCAACAAGCAGAATGCGGCAGAGCCATGGTGGGCAAGATGCACAATGTCATATGGCTTGAAGGCTCCTTCGTGGAAACCATAAAGGGGTGGCAATCGGCGTGGTTCTACATCACCGAGCCGTGCGACACCAACTGGGTGGCTGCCCCCGAATTTCGATCCGGAATCCCCACGCGGCTCACCTCCTGGAAAGAGAAGGGCCTGTCCTGGGGTTCATCGGTGGAGCTAGACGGACTCCAGAAATGTATCCAGAATATGGCGAGCAAGAAGCTCAAGCTTTTCAACATAGTCCAGGTCATGTTCATCCGCCGGATCTCCCATGTCAACAATGGGACTTTAATTTGTGGGAGTTCGACCCGGCCCAGCACCAGACTCTGAGCGAGCTCTTCGACACGATGCATAAGGACGTCTGGAGGGTGCTGTTCAAGGGAGCCGAGGTCCCTTCCTATCTCACCGAGGACCGCGGGCTAAGCGTGAAGCGCCCAGCACATTCGGTGAGTTCTATACATCCGGTAGGATATTTTATTTCCCCTAGCTTAATCATGTGCGGGGTCTGAGCTCCATGCCTTTGACAGGACTGGGTGGAGACGTCAGGGAAGATTAACTGTCCGGCCCCTCTGCCCGAAGACACTGCGGACGCTCTCCTGACGGAGATGCTGACTCCGGCTCCTTACAAGGTGCCGGAGAAGACCAAGAAGGCCAAGGGAACCCGAAAGAGTTCCCGACGCCAGGTGTTATCGGACTCATCATCCGATAACTCCGCAACACACTCCTCCCCTGAAGACGAGGAGGAAGATGAAGATGCTCCCCCTCCAGTCGGGGGAGACAAGAAAATGAAGGCCGCCTCTACTGGGGGGCCGAAGGGTCCAAGAAGGAAAGGATTCTCCTTCCGGACTACTCCACCACCGCCGCCGAAGGCAAAGACGAGTGGCTGCTCAGGGCCAAGCCCCTGGTGAAGTCGTAAGTATTCGGATACCAGAGTAACTCATAGCATTCCTTTGTCGCACTGCTTCTCCTAATGCCGAATTATGATTGTGCAAACCGCCCCGAACCCGTATCGATGTATCCTCGTCGGACGGCTCCATGGGCTCGTCGGATATGGATAGCGATCCACTTCCGACCGCCACCTCCCCTTGCCCTATGGACAACACCGAGGTGTTGTCTCAAGAGGCACTGGGTCGAGGGGAGACAGTCCCGGAGGCGCCTCAAAGCGACCTTCCAGACTCCGGGAGTAGGGGAGCAAAGCCCCCGAGGGCTCCGAGTTCGGCCCTCAGCCGAACACCACGCCGGCACCTCCAGTGGTTCCAGACACGGGCAGGCGGCCTCCTTCCAAGAGGGGCAAGACGCCTGTGCCGGTGTCCTCTGCCCATCCAGAGGCACCGGACAATCTGCTGGGAGCACTTCGCAGTGCTTCCATCGACGAAGAGCACCGCACTATTATGAGTGCGGTGGTCCAGAAGGTTCAGTCTGCCAAGAGCGGACTGATGAAGCCTGTGCCAGCCTTCTAACAGGCTTTGAGGTAAGTTTTTGAAATATGGGGAAAATATTACCGCATAGACAGTAGCCCCTGATGCTCTGTTCGGTGTTCACAAAGAAAAGCCGAACAGAGGATCAAACAATATCGCAGGAGTCTAATATAACTATGTCAATATGCGTATGCAGGCTTCGCTGCTGGCATCTGCCGCACTTACTGCGAAGGTCACCGCACTGAAGCAGGACCTTAAAGGGTCCAAGGACAAGCTCGTCCTTGCCAAGAGGCAGCTCGAGGAGAACAAAGGTAAGTAGTACCTAGTCTATGGATATGTATAAAAATAATGCGATTGCAAAATGACAGGATCATCATAAATTTGCCAGGGGCCGCGACCGAGGTGGCGACCCTGAAGCAAGCGCTATTCGAGGCCGAAAACAAAGCAGCCAAGGAGCGCACCGAGCGGGGGAGGCATGAGGCACGGGTGGGCGAGGTGCAGCAAGAGCTCCACGCTCTCGTGACGAAGCACGAGGCGTTGGAGCTTGACTTGAAGACGCGAGAGTCTGAGCTTGCCGTGGCCCTCGAGAGCGCAAAGAGTGCCAAGGCCGAAGCCCAAAAGGCCCTCCAGGAGATTGATGCGATGAAGAAGATAGCGACGGGTAAGGCATTCTATATGCAAAGCAAGCATGTGAAAGTAAATTACCTGTTACTTACCCAAATCCGGAGCTCTCCAGGAGCATTCGCAGATTTGCCCCGCAGCGTGTCGGATGCCGCAACATTTTACCAGGCCTAGGAGGGAAGCTCAACGGAGAAGTTGTTCTGGGCCCAATATACTAGGACCGAACACCCGGTGCCTATGAGCGACCAGCTAAAGCAGCTGGTCGAGCTACACAAGGCGGCCGAACAGGCCATGAAGGGCTTTATAGCCCGGCTGTGGCCTGGCGACGCCCTTCCGAATAGCTACTTCGGTCTGGTGAGGCGGCTTGTGGATGCCTGCCCACGGCTGGAAGTCGTCAAGTGGTCCGTTTGCATCAAAGGTGCATGCCGGGCTTTCGCCCGTGTGAAGGTGCAATGGGCCAAGCTAGACGCCGTGAAGCTGATCAAGGAAGGGCTGCCAAAGGGCAAGGAGCATCGCCACCCCGAGATGTACTATGAGGGTGTCCTGAAGGGTGCTCGTTTCGTAGCGGACGAGTGTACGAAAGATATAATATTCGAGTAAACTTGCTCGTGTAATCCTGTAGTTATGAAAACTTGTTCATATGCGCTATGTAACGCTTGTTTGAATTTAAAATATTACCTTCTGTTTGGCTGTTTATCAAATCTGAGAGATGGCTAGTCGTCAGCTTCTGCCCCCATGCCACAAGTGCTGGGGTGTTCGGGATAAACCTGAGCACTCTTGTTCCCATTGTTGGGTCCTTCGAGGGAGGTGCTCAGCACAACGAACAAGGCAATCCGACTATAATGCGTTATCACTCTCACTTAGCCATAGAATTCTGTAATTTTAAATTTCGGCGAAGCCCCTAGTATTCGGATGGCCGAATTCGGGGCGCGATACACGCCTTAAGCCGGACAGGGCCGACTCCTCGCTCTAAGCGGCATAAGTCTTTAGGGACTCGAAAACCTCTCGAACAGCGACCAGTCTCTCGCCTTATCATGACAGTCAGTTTTAGCTTTCTCTACTGAGGTGCTTAGCCCAGCTGAACCGGGGCACAATAGCAGTAGTTCTCCTAGTGCTACCTTAGCCGATATAGCGGAATGTAAGGTACCAAAACATGGGAGCCGGGCAAACCCAACTATTGACCAAAGACATGATTCGGAGCTGATGCATATAATGCTATAAGTTCAGGGTGCCGCACTTGTGAAAGTGTTCGGACTTCTCACACCATATTGTGGGGTACTTAAGCCCCTGGTGTATTGACCGTACCAGAGTGTACGGGTGCTGGATGTCACGAATGAACATATATATATATAAGAAGAATGCAATAAAAGCCTTAATGCAATGCATTGTTTATTTAAAAAACGTGTGTTAGAGCAGAATGATACAGGTAGTGCGATAAGCAAAAAGTAGGACTATGTCCCCTCCAAGGGCAAGCTGAGGAATAATATTAAAGCAAGTATTTCACTCGTTATTGTAATCCACCTGGGAGTTCCGTGGTGTGATGTAGCTTTCTGCCTCCTTGGTTGCTGCATCATGTGTTCGGCAATCATGCTGCCGGACAGGGTTTCCAGAGATTAATGTCCTGAAAGAGAGAAAAATAACAAAGCGGGAAGCCCCTAGTGCGATTTAAGCCACGTCTTGGGGCGTGTCGTAGTCGTGCCCCCTCCCTACCTGTGCCCATGGTATTTTTAATGCGTAATTACGTACGTGTGGCACGAGTTTCGTCGTTTGGCTTGGGCGGGGTGGGGGCCGCATTGCTATGCGAGATCGGAACGTGCCAGGCGGTCTTGTTGCCGATTACTCCGGGCACGCTTGAAGGTATTCGGGTCCTTAAACACCGAACTAGTGGATTGCCTTAAGAGGCTTCTTTGCGCTTCCGCTGCGAGGGCCGCAGTGTGCTCCTCCATTCAGGGAGAGCGTTCTGTGTTTTCGTTAACTGTAATGACCCCCTGAGGTCCTGGCATCTTGAGCTTGAGGTATTCATAATGCGGTACCGCATTGAATCTCGCAAATGCGGTTCGCCCGAGCAGTGCATGATAACCACTGCGGAACGGGACTATATCGAAGATTAACTCTTCGCTTCGGAAGTTATCCGGGGATCCGAAGACCACTTCCAGTGTGACTGAGCCTGTGCAATGGGCCTCTACACCTGGTATGACGCCTTTAAAGGTCGTTTTTGTGGGTTTGATCCTTGAAGGGTCTATACCCATTTTGCGCACTGTGTCCTAGTAAAGTAGGTTCAGGCTGCTGCCGCCATCCATAAGGACTCGAGTGAGGTGAAATCCGTCAATGATTGGGTCTAGGACCAGTGCGGCGAATCCGCCATGACGGATACTAGTGGGGTGGTCCCTGCGATCGAAGGTGATCGGACAGGAGGACCATGGATTGAACTTTGGGGTGACTGGCCCCAACGCATATACGTCCCTAAGCGCACGCTTCTGCTCCCTCTTGGGGATGTGGGTTGCGTATATCATGTTCACCGTCCGCACTTGTGGGGGGAACCTCTTATGTCCTCCGGTGTTCGGCTGCCGGGGCTCTTCCTCATCATCGCTATGTGGCCCCTTATCTTTGTTTTCGGCATTTAACTTGCCGGCCTGCTTGAATACCCAACAATCCCCATTGGTGTGGTTGGCTGGCCTGTCGGGGGTGCCGTATATTTGACACGAGCGATCGAGTATGCGGTCCAAACTGGATGGGCCCGGAGTGCTTCTTTTAAATGACTTTTTCCGCTGACCGGGTTTAGAGCCTTTGAATCCGGCATTTACTGCCGTATCATCGGTATTGTCGCTGTTAATGTGGCGCTTATGTTTGTTGCGACGTGACCTGCCATTGCCGTCCTTGGTATCCGAAGTACCACGGTTCTTTGATATGTTATTACTGTGAGCCAGCCAGCTGTCTTCTCCCGCATAAAAGCGGGTCATGAGTGTCGTGAGGGCTGCCATAGATTTCCGCTTTTCCTGACCAAGGTGCCGGGCTAGCCACTCGTCGTGGATGTTGTGTTTAAAAGCTGCTAGGGCCTCTGCATCCGGACAGTCGACGATTTGATTTTTCTTAGTTAGGAACCGTGAAACCGTGTCCAGAATTGCCTGGCCGATTCCTCTGGCTGTTGAATTATGTGGCTCAAGTCATCGGCATCTGGTGGTCGCACATAGGTGCCCTGGAAGTTGTCGAGGAATGCGGCTTCTAGATCCTCCCAACAACCTATGGATTCTGCTGGCAAGCTGTTGAGCCAATGTCGGGCTAGTCCTTTAAGCTTGAGTGGGAGGTATTTGATGGCGTGTAGATCGTCACCATGGGCCATGTGGATATGAAGGAGATAGTCCTTGATCCATACCGCGGGATCTGTCGTACCATCATATGATTCGATATTCACGGGTTTGAAACCCACTGGGATTTGATGATCCATTACTTCATCTGTGAAGCATAACGGGTGTGCAGCGCCTCTGTACTGGGCTATATCACGACGCAGCTTGAATGAGTTTTGTCTGTTGTGTTCGGCCTGGACGGATTTACTTTTGTTGTATCCGGCGTGACGGTTATCGTCTCGTGTCGTGGGGCGCCCACGCGATCCGTAGATAGATCTTGTTTGCCTTGCTTTGTCCTCCAATATATCTCGCAGGTCTAGCGCGTTTCCCCGAGCCTTGGTATTTTTTGAGTGGCACCGGGGTGCGGCCTGAGTTGTGGGCCGAGAGGCCTCTCTGTCGCGGCCACGAGGTGGCCGGTCAGCCGCGTCATACGCTTCTTCCTCTAGTCGGGGTAGCAACCTGCATTTTGGGTAACTCTTGGAGGGGCGTTCGAGTTTATATTCCTCGGCCATGAGGACTTCAGTCCATCTGTCAGCTAGCAGATCTTGATCAGCTTGAAGCTGCTGCTGCTTTTTCTTAAGGCTATTTGCCATGGCTATAAGCTGGTGCTTGAAGCGCTCTTGTTCGACGAGATCCTCTGGCATGACGAATTCGTCATCGTCGAGGCTTGCCTCGTCTTCGGAGGGGGCATGTAATTATCATCCTCCGCTTCTCCATCTGCCGCTCTCTCTGGAGGGCTGGCCTCTCCATCCTCCTGTCCTAGATCGTGCTGGAGGGGATTGTTGCCATCTTCGGCACTATCCGGAGTGTTATTATCTCCTATGCCGGTATCACCACTTTTGCTTTGGCGGGACTTAGAGCGGCGTCGCTGACATCGGCGCTTGGGTTGCTTCTTGGAGGGGTCATCCTCCACTGTCTCATCGCCATTGCCTTCTTTGGGTGTGTCCACCATGTATATATCATATGATGAGGTGGCTGTCCAGTGCCCTATGGGCAGTGGTTCCTTTTCGTCTCCCGCATCATCGTCCATACCATCGATGTCTTCGGAGTTGAAGTTGAGCATGTCGGTTAAGTCGTCGATAGTAGCTACTAAGTGGGTGGTGGGTGGGCAGCGAATTTCTTCGTTGTCCGCATCCCAATCCTATCGGTCATAATCTGGCCAAGACTCTCCTGACAAAGAGAGAGACCTTAGTGAATTCAGTATGTCGTCGAAGGGCGAGTGCTGAAAGATATCCGCGGCAGTGAACTCCATGATCGGCGCCCAATCGGATTCGATTGGCAGGGGCACGGATGGTTCAGAGTTCGGAGGAGAGTCCGGCAATGTGGAGTCACGGGCCTCGCGAAGGATAAGGTTGGTGTTCGGCTCGATCGCCGTTGAGGCTGCAGCCTCCACGGCGGGGTCTAGCCACCCGCCCTCGATCGATGCAGTTGGCTCCGAATTAAAGGTCGGAGCGAATGCGGGTGCGGCCTCCAGGGCACTGTTCGGCGGCAGAGCTAAATCATGCCCATCGTGACAGTGTGGCGCACTCGGCAGGGGCTCGAATCTGTCGAAGATCAAGTCTCCGCGGATATCGGTCGTGTAGTTTAAGCTTCCAAACCTGACCTGATGGCCAGGGGTGTAGCTTTCAATCTGCTCTAGATGGCCAAGTGAATTGGCCCGCAGTGCAAAGCCGCCGAATACAAAAATCTGTCCGGGGAGAAAAGTCTCACCCTGGACTACATCGCTAACGATGATCGTAGGAGCCATCAAGCCTAACGGTGACAACACAGAGGAACTCTCAATGAAAGCACCAATGTCGGTGTCAAAACCGGCGGATCTCGGGTAGGGGGTCCCGAACTATGCGTCTAAGGCAGATGGTAACAGGAGGCAGGGGACACGATGTTTTACCCAGGTTCAGGGCCTCTTGATGGAGGTAAAACCCTATGTCCTGCTTGATTTATTCTTGATGATATGGGTATTACAAGAGTTGATCTACCACGAGATCGGAGAGGCTAAACCCTAGAAGCTAGCCTATGGTATGATTGTATGTTGTCCTACGGACTAAAACCCTTCGGTTTATATAGACACCGGGGGGTTAGGGTTACACAATGTTGGTTACAAAGGAGGAGATATCCATATCCGTACTACCTAGCTTGCCTTCCACGCCAAGTAGAGTCCTATCCGGACACGGGAGGAAGTCTTCAATCTTGTATCTTCATAGTCCAACAGTCCGGCCAAAGGATATAGTCCGGCTATCCGGAGACCCCCTAATCCAGGACTCCCTCAACAGGGTATATCTTTTTCTCATCAAGATAAGCATATTTAAGAGTATTAGGTAACAGTTTAAGCTCAAACACGGGATCACCCTTGGGTGGAGGAGGATCTCCTAGGATTTCAACAGGTAAATTTTTTTTCAGCATAGGTTCCTGTTTAAAGAATACTTCATCTAATTCCCTTCTTTCATTCATAAACATATCATTTTCATGGTCTAGCAAATATTGTTCTAAAGGATCACTAGGAGGAACAACAATAGAAGCAAGACCAATAATTTCATCCTTACTAGATAATTCTTCTTCACGGTGTTGTCTACTAAATTTAGAAAAATTAAATTCATGAGTCATATCATCTAAACCGACAGTAACAACATCCCTTTTGCAATATATGGTAGCATTAACGGTATTTAAGAAGGGTCTACCAAATATAATGGGACAAAAACTATCTTGTGGGGAACCAAGAACAAGAAAATCAGGAGGATATTTAGTTTTCCCACACAAGACTTCAACATCTCTAACAATTCCCATTGGTGAAATAGTATCTCTATTAGCAAGTTTAATTGTGACATCAATATCTTCTAACTCAGCGGGTGCAATGTCATGCATAATTTCTTTGTATAAGTCAATAGGTATTGCACTAGCACTAGCACCCATATCGCACAAGCCATGATAACAATGATCTCCTATTTTAACAGAAATAACAGGCATGCCTACCACAGGTCTAGGTTTATCTGTATCACGGGGTTTAGCAATTCTAGCTGTTTCAAATAAATAACATGCCCATCTATATTATCAGACAAGAGATCTTTAACAATAGCAATATTAGGTTCAACTTTGACTTGCTCAGGAGGTGTATATGTTTTAATATTGCTTTTACGAACCACATTTGAAGCTTTAGCATGATCCTTTATCCTAACAGGGAAAGGCGGTTTCTCAACATAAGAAGTAGGAACAATAGGATCATTATAAGTAATAGTCTTTTCTTCAACTTTAATAGGTGCAGCTACTTTTACTTCTATGGGAGGATGATATTTAAACCACTTCTCCTTGGGGAGATCAACATAAGCAGCAAAAGATTCACAGAAAGAAGCTACTATCTCAGAGTCAAGTCCATATTTAGTGCTAAAGTTACGAAAAATATCGGTATCCATAAAAGATTTAACACAATCAAAACTAGGTGTCATACCTGACTCCTTAGCATTCTCGAGGTCCCAATCTTCGAAGTTGCGTTTAATTCTTTCCAATAAATCCCATTTGAATTCAATAGTCTTCATCATAAAAGAGCCAGCACAAGAAGTATCAAGCATGGTGCGATTGTTAACAGAAAGCCAAGCATAAAATTTTTGAATAATCATTTCTCTTGAGAGCTCATGATTGAGGCATGAATATAACATTGATTTAAGCCTCCCCCAAGCTTGAGCGATGATTTCTCCTTCGCGAGGCCAAAAATTATATATATATAATTGCGATCACGATGAACAAGATGCATAGGATAAAACTTTGATGAAATTCCAATTTCAATCGTTTGTAGTTCCAAGACTCCATATCATCACATAGCCTATACCATGTCGATGCATCTCCCCTCAAAGATAAAGGGAAGACCTTCTTCTTAAGAACATCTTCGGGTACACCTGCAAGCTTAAATAATCCACAAACTTCATCCACATATATTAGATGCTCATCAGGATGTTTTGTTCCATCTCCTAAAAAAGGATTAGCTAGCAGCTTTTCTACCATACCCAAAGGAATTTCAAAGCAAGCATTTTCATTTTCAGTAGGTTCAGTAGGTTGAGGAGCAACTCTTTGCTCTGCTGGTCGGGGTGAAGATACCCCGAACAAGCCCCTCAGAGGATTACTTTCCATAGTAACAAGTGATAGTAAATTTCAGCACACTATATAAATTTTTCCTTACCAAATTCCACCTACCAAAGGCGCTTCACTCCCCGGCAACGGCGCCAGAAAAGAGTCTTTATGACCCACAAGTATAGGGGATCTATCATAGTCCTTTAGATAAGTAAGAGTGTCGAACCCAACGAGGAGCAGAAGGAAATTATAAGCGGATTCCAGCAAGGTATTCTCTGCAAGTACTGAAATAAGTGGTAACGGATAGTTTTGTGATAAGATAATTTGTAATGAGCAACAAGTGACAAAAGTAAATAAGGTGCAGCAAGGTGGCCCAATACTTTTTGTAGCAAAGGACAAGCCTGGAAAAACTCTTATATGATGTAAAGCGCTCCCGAGGACACATGGGAATATCGTGAAGCTAGTTTTCATCACGCTCATATGACTCGCGTTCGGTACTTTGATAATTTGGTATGTGGGTGGACCGGTGCTTGGGTGCTGCCCTTACTTGGACAAGCATCCCACTTATGATTAACCTCTATTGCAAGCATCCGCAAATACAACAAAAGTATTAAGGTAAACCTAACCATAGCATGAAACATATGGATCCAAATCAGCCCCTTACGAAGCAACGCATAAACTAGGGTTTAAGCTTCTGTCACTCTAGCAACCCATCATCTACTTATTACTTCCCAATGCCTTCCTCTAGGCCCAAATAATGGTGAAGTGTCATGTAGTCGACGTTCACATAACACCACTAGAGGAGAGACAACATACATCTCATCAAAATATCGAACGAATACCAAATTCACATGACTACTAATAGCAAGACTTCTCCCTTGTCCTCAGGAACAAAAGTAACTACTCACAAAGCATAAACATGTTCATAATCAGAGGGGTATTAATGTGCATATAGGATCTGAACATATGATCTTCCACCAATTAAACCAACTAGCATCAACTACAAGGAGTAATTAACACTACTAGCAACCTACTAGCACCAATCCCGGACTTGGAGACAAGAATTGGATACAAGAGATAAACTAGGATTTTGAGATGAGATGGTGTTGTTGAAGATGTTGATGGAGATTGCCCTCTCCCGATGAGAGGAGCGTTGGTGATGACGATGGCGATGAGTTCCCCCTCCGGGAGGGAAGTTTCCCCGGCAGAACAGCCCCGCCAGAACCCTAGATTGGTTCCGCCAAGGTTCTGCCTCGTGGCGGTGGAGTTTCGTCCGAGAAGATGGCTTATGATTTTTTTTCCATCGAAAAAGTCCATATAGCAGAAGATGGTCACCGGAGGGCCACCAGGGGGCCCACGAGGTAGGGGCGCGCCCAGGGGGTAGGGCGCGCCCCCACCCTCGTGGGCAGGGTGTGGCCCCCTGGTGAAGTTCTTGCGCTCAATGTTTTTATATATTTGGAAAACATCATCCGTGAAGTTTCAGGACTTTTGGAGCTGTGCAGAATAGGTCTCTAATATTTGCTCCTTCTCCAGCCAGAATCCCAGCTGTCGGCATTCTCCCTCTTTATGTAAACCTTGTAAAATAAGAGAGAATAGGCATAAGTATTGTGACATAATGTGTAATAACAGCCCATAATGCAATAAATATTGATATAAAAGCATGATGCAAAATGGACGTATCGGAGATCACTGTTATCATGGTTTATGTGACATAGGTGCTAGTGTGAGTGCTATTCCTTATACCTTATATCAGGAAATTATGAAAGACATGGCACCCGCAGAGATAGAAGACATAGATGTTACTATTAAACTTGCTAATAGAGACACTATATCACCAATTGGGATTGTTAGAGATGTTGAAGTCTTGTGTGGGAAAATAAAATAGATTGTGAGAAGCAAACTGTTAATGCTAAGATAGATTGTGAGAAGCAAAATGCCGGTGTTAGTTTTGGTGATGAGTCTCATGAGTTCAATATTTCCAAGTTTAGTAGAAAGCTTCATGAAAAAGAATTGCCTAGTAAGGATGAATTAATTGGTCTTTCTTCTTTGCTATACCACCAACTTATCCTTTAGAACAATATTTGCTAGACCACGAAAATGATTTACATATGCATGAAAGAAATGAAATAGATAAATTTTCTTTGAACAACGTCATCTACTTAAACACAACTTGCCTATTGAAAATCTAGGAGGTCCTCCTCCACCTAAATGTGATCATGTGTTTGAATTAAAACAATTACCAGACACTTTGAAATATGCTTGTCTTGATGAAAAGAAGATATATCCTGTTATTATCAGTGCTAACCTTTTAGAACACAAAGAAGAAAGATTATTGAAAGTTCTAAGGAAGCACCAGGCTGCTATTGGATATACTCTAGAAGATATAAAGGGCATTAGTCCCACTCTATGTCAGCACAAAATTAATATGGAACCTGATGCTAAACCTGTTGTTGATCATCAACGTCGGTTAAATCCGAAAATGAAAGAAGTGGTAAGAACGGAAATATTAAAGCTTCTGGAAGCAGGTATAATCTATCCTATAGCTGATAGTAGATGGGTAAGTCCTTTTCATTGTGTCCCTAAGAAAGGAGGTATAACTGTTGTTCCTAATGATAAGAATGAACTTATTCCACAAAGAATTGTTACAGGCTATAGAATGGTAATAGATTTTAGAAAATTAAATAAAGCGACTAGCAAAGATCATTACCCTCTACCTTTTATTGATCAAATGCTTGAAAGATTATCTAAGCACACACACTTTTACTTCCTTGATGGATATTCTGTTTTTTCACAAATACATGTTTCTCAACCTGATCAAGAAAAGACCACTTTTACTTGTCCCATTGGAACCGACGATTATAGACGTATGCCTTTTGGTTTATGTAATGCACCTGCTACCTTTCAAAGATGTATGACTGCTATTTTCTCTGACTTTTGTGAAAAGATTGTTGAGGTTTTCATGGATGAATTCTCTATTTATGGAAGTCTTTTGATGATTGTTTGAGCAATCTTGAGTGAGTTTTGCAGAGATGTGAACAAACAAATCTTGTCTTGAATTGGGAGAAGTGTCACTTTATGGTTAATGAAGGCATTGTCTTGGGTCATAAAATTTCTGAAAGAGGTATTGAAGTGGACAAAGCTAAGGTTGATGCAATTGAGAAAATGCCATGTCCTAAAGATATAAAAGGTATTTGTAGTTTCTTAGGTCATGTTGGTTTCTATAGGAGATTTATCAAAGACTTTCCTAAATTTTCTAGGCCTCTTACGAATCTTTTGCAAAAGGATATTCCTTTTTTTATGATGATTGTTTAGAAGCCTTTGAATAACTCAAGAAAGCCTTGATTTCTGCACCTATTGTTCAACCACCTGATTGGAACTTGCCTTTTGAAATTATGTGTGATGCTAGTGATTATGATGTTGGTGTTGTTCTAGGACAAAGAGTTGATAAGAAACTGAATGTTATTCATTATGCTAGTAAAACTCTTGACAGTGCTCAAAGAAATTATGCTACTACTAAAAAAGAATTCTTAGCTGTGGTGTTTGCTTGTGACAAATTTAGACCTTATATTGTTGATTCCAAAGTAACTGTTCACACAAACCATGCTGATATTAAATATCTTATGGAAAATAAAGATGCTAAACTTAGACTTACTTGATGGGTTCTCTTGTTACAAGAATTTTATTTACATATCATTGATAGAAAAGGAGCTGAGAACCCCGTAGCTGATAATTTATCTAGGCTTGAAAATGTGCGTGATGACCCACTACCTAATGATGATAGTTTTCCTGATGAGCAGTTAGCTGCAATAAATGTTGCTCACAGTACTCCTTGGTATGCTGATTATGCTAATTACATTGTTGCTAAATACGTACCACCTAGCTTCACATACCAACAAAAGAAAAAAATTCTTCTATGATTTGAGACATTACTTTTGGGATGACCCACATCTTTATAAAGGAGTAGGTGGTATTATTAGACATTGTGTACCTGAGCATGAACAGGGACAAATCCTAAAGAAATGTCACTCCGAAGCGTATGGAGGGCATCATGCTGGCGATAGAACTGCTCACAAGGTATTACAATCTGGATTTTGTTGGCCTACTCTCTTCAAGGATGTCGGTAAGTTCATCTTATCTTGTGATGAATGTCAAAGAATAGGTAAGCGTCAAGAAATGTCTATGAATTATTTACTTGCCATTGAACCATTTGATGTTTGGGGATTTGATTACATGGGACCTTTTCCTTCCTCTAATGGGTATACACATATTTTGGCTGCTGTTGATTATGTTATTAAATGGGTAGAAGCTATTCCAAGCAGTAGTGCTGATCACAACACCTCTATTAAAATGCTTAAGGAAGTTATTTTCCCAAGGTTTGGAGTCCCTAGATATTTAATGACTGATGGTGGTTCACACTTTATTCATGGTGCTTTCCGTAAAATGCTTGCCAAGTATGATGTTAACCATAGAATTGCATCACCTTATCATCCTCAGTCTAGTGGTCAAGTTGAGCTTAGCAATAGAGAAATAAAATTAATTTTGCAAAAGACTGTCAATAGGTCCAGGAAGAATTGGTCTAAGAAATTAGATGATGCACTTTGGGCTTATAGAGCAGCATATAAAAATCCTATGGGTATGTCTCCTTATAAAATGGTGTATGGAAAAGCTTGTCATTTGCCTCTTGAGTTAGAACATAAAGCATATTGGGCCATCAAAGAGCTCAATTACGATTTCAAACTGGCTGGTGAAAAGAGGTTATTTGATATTAGCTCTTTAGATGAATGGAGAATCCAAGCTTATGAAAATGCAAAATTATTCAAAGAAAAAGTTAAAAGATGGCATGACAAAAGAATCCAAAAGCGTGAGTTTAAAGTCGGAGAATATGTTCTTTTGTATAACTCTCGTTTCAAATTCTTTGCAGGAAAACTCCTCTCAAAATGGGAAGGCCCCTATGTTATCGAGGAGGTTTATCGGTCTGGAGCCATCAAAATAAATAATTCCAAAGGTACTAACCCGAAGGTTGTCAATGGGCAACGAATAAAGCATTATATCTCAGGTACGCCCATTAATGTTGAAGGTAATATTATCCAAACTTTGACACTAGAAGAACATATAAAAGAGTCCTTCCAGAACACTCCAGAATCGTGAAAATAAGGAGGTATATGATACGGTAAGTAAACGGACTCCGAAAAATCCGCAAAAATATTTTTTATCAGTTTTCGAATATTTAAAAATTTAGGAAATAAAGAAACTTCCTGGAAGCGTACTCTGGTGGGCAGAAGACACCAGGGCGCGCTAGGCTTGCCCGGCGCGCCTAGGTGGATTGTGCCCACCTGGGACACCTTTCGGACTCCGTTTTTCTACAGTTTACTTGACCCCCCAAGATAAAAAATCTATATATACTTCCCGAACCTGTTAATCACCGTATCACGGAGAAATCCTCTGTTCTCTTTTCTTATTGTTTTCTAACAGATTCAGCTAGACTAACATCATGTCTTCCTCACCTTTCAATAACGGAGAAGAAGACACAAGGGTGATTCAGGAGGATCTAAGGAGAGATGAAGCTGGAGAGGCTGCTATGGAGGAAGAGGAGGGAAATACTTTTGGGGTTCACTCTCCGACCTCCGCGAGAGGCACACTAGCAGGCATCTATACTCACCCCAATCCTCATCAAGCCATGGGATCCTCACACAATCAATCAAGTCAAGAAGTGCAAGAAGAACTCCCTCCGAGGAGGCCTTTACACAGGTTACATAGTAACAATTTTCGCAATTTGATTCACAATTATGGGTTCGAAAATACTCCTCGTAGGCACATACCGTCCAATTGGAACATATCTCAGCCAAGAGAAAACGGTGCAGGAACAAAACCGTGGGGCCTGGAGAATAAACACATAATGGCTGAGGTGAATAAAAATATTGAATTAATTCATCAAGCCCTTCGGGAGATTCAAGGTTTGAAGGATCTACTCATGGTTATATTGGAGAATATGAAGGAAATATGCCCTAGAGGCAATAATAAAGTTATTATTCATTTCCTCATATCATGATAAATGTTTATTATTCATGCTAGAATTGTATTAACCAGAAACTTAGTACATGTGTGAATACATAGACAAACAGAGTGTCACTAGTATGCCTCTACTTGACTAGCTCACTAATCAAAGATTGTTAAGTTTCCTAACCATAGACATGGCTTGTCATTTGATTGACGGGATCACATCATTAGGAGAATGATGTGATTGACTTGACCCATTCCGTTAGCTTAGCACTTGATTTTTTAGTTTACTACTACTGCTTTCTTCATGACTCATACATGTTCCTATGACTATGAGGTTATGCAACTCCCGATTACCGGAGGAACACTTTGTGTGCTACCAAACATCACAATGTAACTGGGTGATCATAAAGGTGCTCTACAGGTGTCTCCGATGGTACTTGTTGAGTTGTCATAGGTCAAGATTAGGATTTGTCACTCCGATTGTCGGAGAGGTATCTCTGGGCCCACTCGGTAATGCACATCACTATAAGCCTTGCAAGCATTGTAACTAATGAGTTAGTTGCGAGATGATGTATTACGGAATGAGTAAAGAGACTTTCCGGTAACGAGATTGAACTAGGTATTGAGATACCGACGATCGAATCTCGGGCAAGTAACATACCGATGACAAAGGGAACAATGTATGTTGCTATGCGGTTTGACCGATAAAGATCTTCGTAGAATATGTGGGAGCCAATATGAGCATCCAGGTTCCACTATTGGTTATTGACCGGAGACGTGTCTCGGTCATGTCTACATAGTTCTCGAACCTGTAGGGTCCGCACGCTTAAACTTCGGTGATGATCGGTATTATGGGTTTTTGTGTTTTGATGTACCGAAGGTAGTTTAGAGTCCCGGATATGATCACGGACATGACGAGGAGTCTCGAAATGGTCGAGACATAAAGATTGATATATTGGACGACTATATTCGGACACCGGAAGTGTTCCGGGTGGTTTCGGAGAAAACCGGAGAGCCGGAGGGTTACCGGAACCCCCCCCCCTCAGGAGAAATAGTGGGCCTTATGGGCCTTAGTGGAGAGAGACGGGGCTGGCCTAGGGCAGGCCGCGAGCCCCTCCCCCTCTGGTCTGAATTAGACTAGGAGAGGGGGGCGGCGCCCCCCTTTCCTTCTCCCTCTCCCCCTTCCTTTCCCCCTCCTAGTAGGAGTAGGAAAGAAGGGAGTCCTACTCCTACTAGGAGGAGGACTCCTCCTCCTGGCGCGCCTACAGGGGCCAGCCGGCCTCCCCCTTTCTCCTTTATATACGGGGGCAGGGGGCACCTCTAGACACACAAGTTGATCTGTTGATCTCTCCCAGCCGTGTGCGGTGCCCCCCTCCACCATAATCCACCTCGATCATATCGTAGCGGTGCTTAGGCGAAGCCCTGCGTCAGTAGCATCATCATCACCGTCATCACGCCATCGTGCTGACGAAACTCTCCTGTGAAGCTCTGCTGGATCGGAGTTCGTGGGACGTCATCGAGCTGAACGTGTGCTGAACTCGGAGGTGTCGTGCGTTCGGTACTTGGATCGGTCGGATCGTGAAGATGTACGACTACATCAACCGCGTTGTGCTAACGCTTCCGCTTTCGGTCTACGAGGGTACGTGGACACACTCTCCCCTCTCGTTGCTATTCATCACCATGATCCTGTGTGTGCGTAGGATTTTTTTGAAATTACTACGTTCCCCAATAGAATACTACTTCATCATCACCATCATCTTCTTCACCACCAAAAGAGAACTGAGTATCGGGTATGGGCACTCCCCTTGGCTTCCGCCAAGCTTGGGGGAGGTGCCCCGGTAACGTATCATCCCACTATCTTTTTGCCTTTACTTATTTTAGTTCGATCTTTTGCTTTAGATGAATAAAAGTTTAGTTCGATCATTTCTTCTTTGCGAGTTTCCTTAGTGATCTATCCTTGTAATCAGTGCAAGTTATATAATAAAGTTTAGTTTGAGTCTTTGCTTTCTTTAATCTCATGTTGCAAATAAAAGAAAAGAAAGAAGAAAGAAAAAGAGAAAGATGATAAATAAAAGAAAGGAAATAAATGAAGAAAAGATCATGTACTAATCTTATGGTAGGTGATGGCACCACATAAGGAAAAGTATAAGTAGAAAATTTTATTAGAGATTGACAAACATAACATTAGTCAATGATGCAACTCATGAAAGAATTAATAAGGGAAGAGAAGATTCACATATAAATATACTATCCTAGAAATCTTTTGTGATTGCGAGCCCTCATCAAAATATTATATGCCAAAATTGTTGACGTTGGACAAGGAAGACAACTTAATGGTTTATGTTTGTTTATATTCACATAGAAGTCATATTGTCATAGATCCTATAACATGTGGTGCTTGCCCCTATCTTTGCTAGCCAAAAATTCCACACTAAGTAGAGATACTACTTGTGCATCCAAAAACCCTTAAACCCAAATCTTATTTTCAAGTGTCCACCATACCTACCTAGGGATTGAGCAAGATCCATCAAGTAAGTTGTCATCGGTGCAAAAAGGCAATAAAATTGCTTCTAAAAGTGTGAGATCATTTGGTGTAAGAGAAAATTGAGCATTGCACAAACTTGTGATGGTGAAGAATAAAAGCAATCGACTGCGTAATAAAGGTCGCTATCACAAGGGGCAATGCAACGTGACATTCTCTTACACTAAGGGGTTGAGCATACAAACAAATAAGTGCATGGAAACCTCTGCTTCCCTCTGCGAATGGTCTATCTTTTAATTTTATGTATTTACTTTTATGCAAAGAGCCAAAGTTTTCCTTCTATTCCTTTTTATTTTTCTCCTTTGGCAAGCATCATGTAGTGAGGAAAGATCTAGGCACATATGTCCAGTTGAATATAGATAGCATGAGTTATTATTGTTGACATCACCCTTGAGGTGAATACGTTGGGAGGCGAAACTATAAGCCCCTATCTTTTTATGTGTCCGGTTGAAACGTTTTGCTCATGTGTACGCGGTGAGTGTTAGCAATCATAGAAGACTATATGATGGTTGAGTATGTGGACTTGCCTAAAGGCTCCAATACGTGACCCTTCCTGAAAAGATGATGAATTGTAGTTGCAAAGTTGACTGAGAACATAGTTTGTTGGGTTTTAATAGAGTTTTTGCTTTATACTTCAATTGTGTGATGAATTGTTACTTATTCATGAGAAGTGTATGATAAAAGTCCTATGATAAAAGTCTTATGTTTAATATTGTTGATGTTATAATAATCAACATGATGCTTCTATGTGTGTATTTTATTTTTATCAACACCTCTCTCTCTCTCTCTCTCTCTCTCTCTCTCTCTCTCTCTCTCTCTAAGCATGTGGACATGTTTTCGATTTCGGTTTTCGCTTGAGGACAAGCGAGGTCTAACCTTTGGGGAGTCGTTACGTCCATTTTGCATCATGTTTTCTTACTGTTATTTATAATGTTTTTATCTATAATAATGTTTTTTGGAGTAATTCTAATGCCTTTTCTCTCATAATATGCAAGGTATACACAAAGAGGGAGAATTCCGGCAGTTGGAAATCTGGACCTAGAAAAGCTACATCAGACTACCTATTCTGCACAACTCCAAACAAGCTGAAACTTCACGGAGATTTTTATGGAATATTTGAGGAATATTGGAGCAAATAACTACCAGAGGGGGCCCACCAAGTGGGTACAACCCACCTGGGTGCGCCAGGGAGCCCACGCGTGCCCTGGTGGGTTGTGCTCACCCAAGCCCACCTCCGGTGCCCATCTTCTGGTATATAGGTCATTTTGACATAGAAAATATAAGGATGGGACTTTCGGGATAGAGTGCCGCCGTCTCGAGGCGGAACTTGGGCAGGAGCACTTTTGCCCTCCGGCGGAGTGATTCCGCCGGGGGAACTTCCCTCTCGGAGGGGGAAATCACCGTCATCATCATCACCAATAACTCTCACATCTTGGGGAGGGAAATCTCCATCAACATCTTCAACAACACCATCTCATCTCAAACCCTAGTTCATCTCTTGTGGTCAACCTTGTTACCGGAACTATAGATTGGTGCTTGTGGGTGACTAGTAGTGTTGATTACATCTTGTAGTTGATTACTATATGGTTTATTCGATGGAAGATTATATGTTCAGATCCATTATGCTATTTAATATCCCTCTGATCTTGAGCATGATTATCATTTGTGAGTAGTTACTTTTGTTCTTGAGGTCACGGGAGAAATCATGTTGCAAGTAATCATGTGAACTTGATATGTGTTCGATATTTTGATAGTATGTATGTTGTGATTCCCTTAGTGGTGTCATGTGAACGTCGACTACATGACACTTCACCATATTTGGGCCTAAGGGAATGCATTGTGGAGTAGAAATTAGATGATGGGTTGCGAGAGTGACAGAAGCTTAAACCCCAGTTTATGCGCTATTCCGTAAGGGACCGACTGGATCCAAAAGTTTAATGCTATGGTTAGAATTTATTCTTAATACTTTTCTCATAGTTGCGGATGCTTGTGGGAGGGTTAATCATAAGTAGGAGGCTTGTTCAAGTAAGAGAACATCACCTAAGTACCGGTCCACCCACATATCAAATTATCAAAGTACCGAACACAAATTAAACCAACATGATGAAAGTGACTAGATGAAACTCTCGTGTACCCTCAAGAACGCTTTGCTTATCATAAGAGACCGTTTTGGCATGTCCTTTGCCTCAAAAGGATTGTGCTACCTTGCTGCACTTTTGTTACTACTATCGTTACTTGCTCGCTACAAATTATCTTGCTATCAATCTACTCCGCCACTTACAATTTCAGCACTTGCAGACATTACCTTGCTGAAAACCACTTGTCATTTCCTTCTACTCCTCGTTGGGTTCAACACTCTTAATTATTGAAAAGAGCTACAATTGGTCCCATACACTTGTGGGTCATCAAACGCGAAAAAGGGTTTGTCAATCCCTTCGCGATATCGAACAAGAGTGAGATCTAAAAGAGATAGGTATAAAAGATAAATAAAAGAACAAACTAAAGTAAATATAAATAAATTGCAACAAGGTATTTTTGGGTTTTTTGGTTTATAGATCTGAAAATATATGATGGAAAATAGACCCAGGGGCCATAGGTTTCACTAGAGGCTTCTCTCTTGAAAGAAAACATACGATGGGTGAACAAATTACTGTCAAGTAATTGATAGGAAAGTGAAAATTTATGACGATATCCAATGCAATGATTATGAATATTGGCATCACGTCCGATTCTGCATCTGTTACTATTACTCCACACATTGACCGCTATCCAGCATGCATCTAGAGTATTAAGTTCATAAGAATGGAGTAACGCCTTAAGTAAGATGACATGATGTAGAGGGATAAACTCAAGAAATATGATGAAAACCCCATATTTTTACCCTTGATAACAACAATACAATACGTGCCTCGCTACCCCTACTTTGTCACTTGGTGAGGATATCGCAAGATTGAACCCAAAACTAAGCACCTCTCCCATTGCAAGAAGAACCAATCTAGTTGGCCAAACCAAACCGATAATTCAAAGAGAAATACAAAGATATTTAATCATGCATAAAATAGTTCAGAAAAGACTCAAATAATATTCATAGATAATCTGATCATAAATCCACAATTCATTGGATGTCGATAAACACACTGCAAAAGAATATTACATTGGATAGAACTCCAAGAACATCGAGGAGAACATTGTATTGAAGATCAAAGAGAGAGAGAGAAGAAGCCATCTAGCTACTAGCTATGGACCCGTAGGTCTGTGGTAAACTACTCACGCTTCATCGGAAGGGCAGCACAGTTAATGTAGAGGCCCTCCATGATTGAATCCCCCTCTGGTAGGGTGCCGGAAAAGGCCCCAAGATGGGATCTCACGGGAACATAGGCTTGTGGTGGCAGAAAAGTATTTTGGTGGACGCTTCTATTGGTTTGGGAATATTTTGGAATTTATAGAGCAAGAATTAGGGTTGGGGGACTCCCGAGGTTCCCACAAGCTAGGGAGGCGCCCCCTAGGGCACGACCAGAGGGCTTGTAGGTCCCTCGGGACTCTTCTGGCCCCCTCTCCAAGCTCCGTGGATGTTTTCTGGTCCAAGAAAAATCATCGTAAAGGTTTATTCCTGTAACGCCCCGTGACCGATGTGCCAGGTGTCCTCCAGTTATTCGCTGTTTTTGCCTTGTCATTGCTTGCGTGTCATGTATTCCATATCATGTCATCTTATGCATTTCATTTGCATACGTGTTCGTCTCATGCATCCGAGCATTTTCCCCGTTGTCCATTTTGCAATCCGGCGCTCCTATCTCATCCGGTGTCCCTTTCTACCTCTTTTCGTGTGCGGGTATTAAACGTTATCGGATTGGACCAAGACTTGCCATGCGGCCTTGGTTTACTACCGGTAGACCGCCTGTCAAGTTTCGTGCCATTTGGACTTCGTTTGATATTCCAACGGTTAACCGAGGGACCGAAAAGGCCTTGTGTGTGTTGCAGCCCAACACCCTTCTAAAGTGGCCCAAAACCCACCTAATACCTCTCCATCATCTCGGTCGTTCGATCACGATCGTGTGGCCGAAAACCGCACCTCATTTGGACTCTCCTAGCTCCCTCTACCTATATATATGTGATCTCCTCCCCAAAATTCGCGGTACAAACCCTAGTCTCCCTCCTCATCGCGCCACCGGACATGTCTGCGCCGCACCGGACATGTCCACCACCGCCAGCCACCTCGCTCCGGCGAATCAAATGCCGACACGTCATCCCCGCCTCCGCTCCAGGCCAATCGGCGCCCGCCACCTGGCCTCCCCGCGTCCTCCCACCGCGCGGCCCGGTGGAGCCCATCGCGGGCCCGCCCGGCCCGAGCACGACCGCGCGCCTGCCTCCCGCGCCCGAGGCGCCTCGCCGCCGCCGCCTCCTCTCTGCCGAGCGCCACCGCGCCGGCTCGCCGTCCTTCACTGCCGCCCCGCGCCTCCACGCCTCCCTGCCGAGCGCCGTCGCCGCCATGCGCCGCCATCGCCGGCGCCGAGCCCCTCCGGCGAGCTCCTCATCTCCGGCCGCCTCATCCTCCGGCGACCTCGACTCCGGCCGGCGGACCTCGGGGCGCGTGCGTCTACAATGATCCCGCCGGATCCGATCTGGATCTGGATCCATCCCACGGTTGACTTTTTCCTCCGAACCCTAATTTGTATGCTATCTTTGTCATGTCATAACTCACCACCCGTTGCTCCGATTCATGCGTGTAGCATATCAAAATGTTCGTCTCGACGAGTACATCATTTAATCTCATTGCATCATTTTAATTTGAGCTCATCTTGATGCCCAAAATGCTGTTGGAAGAGGGCTATGTGATGATTATGTCAGATATGTTCCAGCAAATGGCCTTTTGTCATTTTTGCCATGATTAATGTGTGCATGCTATGATCCTGAGCTCTACATGTGTTTTGTAGAATGCCATGTTATCTTTACAGAGGTGATTGCCTTGTATTTTTGTGATCTTTGTGGTGACTAGCACAAGCATGCAAAGTAGCTTACTCAATGATGTTGATTTCTGGGACTTAGAATTTCACTAAGTCCTTGTCCTGATATTGCTTTTATGCCATATGTTCATGTTGTTCCCTAGTGATCCGTGCCTATTTTGAGGATGATCAGTAAGGATGTTTTGTTAACATTGTGGTGCTATATCCATCCATGCCTTTGTTTGCATTTATGGAGCACCCTAGCTTGAGTCAATCGAGCTCTACTTTTGCTATAAAATGTTCCTGGCAGATTGTTAACATGTTTAGTAATTTTGTCGAGGTTGTTGTTGTTGATCCGTGCATGCTATGTTGTTGTTCTTGCCATGTCTAGCTTCTATGCCATGTCTTCTTGATGAGTGTATGCTTATTTTGTCATGTCATGCTTTGTAGTGAGTGCATCGAGCTCGTAAGCATGCCTACTTGTTAACTGTTTTGCCATGCTCCAGTTTTTCACTAAGTCTGGATCTGTTTGTGTTTTTGCTATGTTCACATGCTTGCAATTGTATTTTCTGATCCCTTTTGGCTCATGGTCACTAAGGGACTTTTGTTATATGCTTTGAGTAGCTTCATTCCATGCCTTACTTTGCCATGATATGTTCCTGTAGCATGTAGTTATCGTGTTCTAAACATTGCTTCCTGATGATAAATTCCTGACATGTTGTTAATTTCACTAAGTCTGAAACCTGTTATCGTTTGCACTTTTGCCATGCTTGTTTGAACCTGCTATTGATTGAATTAGCCGTAGCTCAGTGTTCATCTTTTGTTAAGCTTCTTGAGTGGATCCCTTCCATGTATTTTGTTGTCATGTTGGAGTACTGTAGCATGTTGTTATTGATGCATTTAGATGGTCTCGTGCTGATTATCGCAGACCGGTGTCATATTTGTTTTGCTTGCCATTTCCAAACCGTGCATCCGATTCCGGTGATCTTTATATCGATTTCGACCGAAATCAACTCCTATTTCCAGTGGCACTCTTGGTTTTCCAAGTTGAGGCCAGGTTCAATCATTCCTTTCCAAGTCTTGCATATGCATTACATATCGCATCCCGCATATCCTACCATGTTTGCATCATGTTGTTTGAGCATTGCACGTGGTTGATTGTGTTCCTTTTGCTTGTTGTTCTTGCTTGGGTAGAGCCAGGAGATGAGTTCATGTTCGAGGATCAAGCTTTCGTCTTCTCGGAGAACTTTGCAGGCAAGATGACCATACCCTCGAAATCGCTTCTATCTTTGCTTGCTAGTTGCTCGCTCTTTTGCTATGCCTATGATGCGATACCTATCACTTGCTTATCATGCCTCCCATATTGTTAAGCCAAGCCTCTAACCACCTTGTCCTAGCAAACCATTGTTTGGCTATGTTACCGCTTTGCTCAGCCCCTTTTATAGCGTTGTTAGTTGCAGGTGAAGATTGGAGTTTGTTCCATGTTTACAACATGGATATTTTGTTGGGATATCACAATATCTCTTATTTAATTATAATACATCTATATACTTGGTAAAGGGTGGAAGGCTCGGCCTTATGCCTGGTGTTTTGTTCCACTCTTGCCGTCCTAGTTTCCGTCATATCGGTGTTATGTTCCCGGATTTTGTGTTCCTTACACGGTTGGGTTATAATGGGAACCCCTTGACAGTTCGCTTTGAATAAAACTGCTCCAGCAAGGACCAACCTTGGTTTTACCATTCGCCACCTAGCCTCTTTTTCCCTTGGGTTAGGCCAGCCCAAGGGTCATCTTTATTTTTAACCCCCCCCCCCCGGGGCCAGTGCTTGTCTAAGTGTTGGTCCAACTAGAGCCCCTTGCAGCGCCACCTCGGGGAAACTCGAGGGCTGGTTTTAGTTGTACGGATTGCTTATCCGTGTGCCCTGAGAACGAGATATGTGCAGCTCCTATCGGGATGTCGGCGCATCGGGCGGTCTTGCTGGACTTGTTTTACCATTGTCGAGGATGTCTTGTAACCGGGATGCCGAGTCTGATCGGATTGTCTTGGGAGAAGGAATATCCTTCGTTGACCGTGAGAACTTGTGATGGGCTAAGTTGGGACACCCCTGCATGGTTATGAACTTTCGAAAGTCGTGCCCGTGGTTATGGGCAGATGGGAATTTGTTAATGTCCGGTTGTAAAAAACCTGAAGTTTATCTTAATTAAAATACATCAACCGCGTGTGTAACCGTGATGGTCTCTTCCCGGCGGAGTCCGGGAAGTGAACACGGTGTTGGAGTTATGCTTGACGTAGGTTGTTCTAGGATCACTTCTTGATCATAGTTTCTTGACCGTGCTTTGCCTTCTCTTCTCGCTCTCTTTTGCGTATGTTAGCCACCAAATATGCTAGTCACTTGCTGCAGCTCCACCTCATACCTTTACCTTACCCATAAGCTTAAATAGTCTTAATCGCGAGGGTGTGAGATTGCTGAGTCCCCGTGACTCACAGATACTTCCAAAATCAGCTTGCAGGTGCCATTGAACCGTGCAGGTGACGCAACCAAGCTCAAGGAGGAGTTCGATGAAGATCTTGTCCTTTGTGTTGTTTCGTTCCAGTTGATCAGTAGTGGAGCCCAGTTGGGGTCGATCGAGGATCTGTGTAGCATTTGGGGTAGTCATCTTTTATTTTGGGTTCCGTAGTCGGACCTTGAGTGTATCTGGATGATGTAATGCTTTATTCTTCTAATTGTGTGAAGTGGCGATTGTAAGCCAACTATGTATCTTTTTCCCTTATGTATTACATGGGTTGTGTGAAGATTACCTCACTTGCGACATTGCTTTCAATGCGGTTATGCCTCTAAGTCGTGCTTCGACACGTGGGAGATATAGCCGCATCGAGGGCGTTACAATTCCGTTTGGACTCGGTTTGATATTCTTTTTCTGTAAACTCAAAAATAAGGAAAAAACAAAAACTGACACTAGGCTCTAGGTTAATAGGTTAGTCCAAAAAATAATATAAATTAGCATATTAATGCATATAAAACATCCAAAATAGATAATATAATAGCATGGAACAATAAAAATTATAGATACGTTGAAGACGTATGAGTAGCAATGATACAATGAATGACTTGTGGCCGAACTTTTTATCTCTCTTCAATGATAGAGCCAGACTCCGTGACCGCACATCGCCTGGTGGTGCGTGATGCACTTGATCAATGCAACCGGACCATCGGTTGCATTGATCTTGGATGGTGCTTCAACGATGCCAAGAGAGGCTTGGGTGTGGCTTGGTGTGACATCCATGAAGTCGTTGTAGTACTCCGCAATTCTCCCACAAAAATGATCCTTGGATTAGTCCATTCCAACTGTTGCATCCATGGATTTGTTCATCCAAGTATCGCACAAAGCTAGATCTTCCACTTGGTTATAGTTGTGAGTCCTTCCCCTTGGTTGCTTCGTGCTCGATTGGGTTTGGGTCCCCATTGGATCATCACCCTCTTCTACTTCAGCCAGCTCCTCAAGTTCTTCCTCTTCAGCCACCTACTCTTCGGTCAACTCCTCTTCAACCACCTCCTCTTGGGTCTCGACTTGATGATCGAACACCGAATCATAATTGAGATCCTCGAGGCAAAGCGTATGAGACGACTCCAAAGACGTCAAGAATCCGGTCGTGTTCATCTCCACACTATGACAACAACAATAAAGTCCATCATCCATCGGCCACCAACAATCACCGCAAAATGCAAAGGCCGAAATGGAAAATGATTTTATTACCTAGTAGGCATTTCATCAAGAACTTGGCGGCCGCCAGAGGCGCCGAAGTAGTGGTCGTAGGGGTGGCCGAAGACGGTGCATGATCCGTCGGACGGGGCGAGGAGCAGGAGTGGTTTTTTCTTCTTCTTCTTCTTCTTCATCGCGCCTCCGCGAGGGCCGACGAGGCCGTCATCGGCTTCCGAGCTCATTTGGCACTAGCAGGAGCAACGTGAGGCGGTCGACCGCCGTCGAAGAGTCCTTAGCCACCCCATTGACCTTTCTACCAGTGGTGGCAGCCGGCGTGGTGGACCAGACCAAATTTTTTTTATGCCCGGCATTCTTCGATGTGGCGGCAACGGGAGAGGGGGGTTGATACGTCTCCAACATATCTATAATTTTTGATTGTTTAATGCTATTATATTATCAATCTTGGATGCTTTATATGCATTTATATGGTATTTTATATCATTTTTTGGGACTAACCTATTAATCCAGTACCCAATGTGAGTTCCTATTTTTTTGCTTGTTTTTGGCTTTCGAAAAATCAATACCAAACAAAATCCAAACATGATGAAACTTTACGGTGATTTTTTGTGAACGAGAAGGGACCCTAGAAGATTCGGTGGGAGGCCAGAAGACCTACGGGAAAGCCACGAGCCCACAAAGCGCGCCCCCGAGCTCGTGGGTCCCATGCAGCTCCGTTTGACCTAATTCCACCTCTATAAAATCACAAATATTCAGTGCAAAGGTTATACTCAATTCACAAAAAAAAATACAAATGTCAGGACTCTTTCCCAGATAAAAAACTGAAGATCTCAGCCCAAACATTTTCACCACCTTTGATGCTCGCCATATTACAGTACTCTCATCAATCATCAAGTTGTGACATCATGGATTCAGTTCGACCTTGACATCTCAAAAAAAATTGTGATGCCTCGTCTTTTCACCAAATACGTTGCTGCTCGACGTGTTACACCCACCCCTGAAGAAGACACTGACATATTCAGTAGCAATGGACAGCCGCCGGTTTGCTATTATATCATTAAAACGCAGCCAAAAAAACACGCCAACAATTCTATGTGGCATCATCTAGTCGTCTAGAAAAAAGATAGGAATTGCATGGCGATTAATCTTCTGTACATGTCAGAAATATACAGAGACCAGAGTTGTTCCTCTAAAATTTCTCCAAAATTTGGATTATTATTTGAAAGCTTCCCAAAAAATCCTGAAAGACGCAATGTTTTTAATCAAAATATAACCCGCCAGCAACATACTTCGATTTTGTATGAACACCCCTAACATGGCCGCCAATAAACCCACGTAGCTCAGTACTGCTGTCCAGGAGCTAGTATACCTGTATACTTCTCACATTACAGTATCTAGGGTGTATAAATCACGACTGGTACAAATCATATATTAAGAAAGTAACTTCTTGTCAAAAAGCCTTGTCCTAAGAAACCTGATAATTCCTAGGTCATCTGTCCCATGTCCTAACTGTCATTTGTTACATCTAGCTTGCATGTGACTTTGTTTTCAGTACAATCCAATGACATACGCAGATACGTACGCCACATGATTCGGAATTTCTACTCCCTCAAACTGCAAAAACGTCTTATATTAGTGAACAGAGGTAGTATCTTCTCTAAGCACTTGTAATTTGCTTCAAGATTCATGCACCTGTCCCGTTATCTCTCCCCTTCTCCCATGCCGTGACCCCCCTTCTCTTAAATTTATCCCCGCCGCCGCCGCCAGTGCTTCCACGCCCCTTCAACAAAATTGCAAGTTCCGTACCATCGCCTTGCTTCTGCCATCAGAGCAGGTTAGGTGTTGGGACTAGGTGTCTGCATACCAAAAAAGCGAGAACAATCAGATGAGATGATACTCTGTGATAGTTCAAACAGAAAGATGCACTTAAAACTACAGGGAAACATGGATAAATTGTTCAGGGTTCGCATTGACTGAATATCAGCAAAGGAAGTGAAACATCTTCCTCTGGAACACGCACTTATGTGCGTGTAATTTTGTACTGTACTAGAAAATGGCGTCAAAATAGTGCAGGCCTTTCAACCAAAACGACTGGTAAAGAAGCCTGAAAAGCTAAAAGCTAGGAAGAAACCAAAACCAAAACCAAAACCAAGACACAAACACAAACCAAACATTCAAAAAGAAAAAGAACAGCCATCCTGCTATGCATATGAAGTGAAACATGAGCACACCATATTTTTTGAGCAGAAATGAGCACAGCATATTTTTTGAGCGGAAATGAGCACACCATATCCTTCAACGGATATGATTTGCAAGGCACCACCAAAATATCGAGCAAAAAGGGCGAATGGCAAGAAGACTTTAACCATATCCTGCTAGTTACGCCTTCACTAGGGCCATCAATATCAAGTGGATTCTTTGCAAACTGAAGAATTATACGGAGGCGCATTCCACTACCTTCATCCCTGACCTCTACTAGCAAAGCATTGAAGGTCAAAGAATTAAATCACAGGTTCACCACCTGGGATGTATTTAATGAGAACATATTGGCTCTCCGCATCAAGTGATGCACACAGCCACCACGATCCCTCATGTTGATTGTTTAATACTATAACATGACCAAAACAGGTCTCAGTCCACAAAATCTAGCACTCTGCTGACATTACAAAGCATGTACTCCGGCTAGCCAAAACTCGAGGACCAAGGATATTTTTGGTAACCACCCATGATTTTCGAGCATAGCAGCAGCCAATCAAATTAACTCGCAGTTATTTGGGAGCATCGCAGCAGCCAGCTTTGCTTTTGCATGCAGCGAACCATCGCACACGTCCAGCGCTAACAAGATTAACCCGTCGTTATTGCATGCAGCAATTCACCCGAAACGGCAGCCAATCCTGTGTGCGTTCAACAGAGGGGATCATCGAGGGGAAGCAAACACCCACGTCCAGCGGGACCTTAAAAACACAGACGCAGCTGGCTTGCTAAGTGGCCCGATAAACCTGGACGGAGGGAGCATCACATAGAAGGATTGATATCAAGAACTTTGATTCTGCATCTACGTTTAGTAACAGCAAGTGAATGTTGTTGAGGAAGAGGATGTAGCAAGAAATTAAACTGACAGAGAACTCATAAATTGGATTCCCTCACAGCCGTGGAGTCTACGTGAGTGAAGATGCCCGGCAACAATATATGGACAAGCCCGAAATGGTACCACACACTAAAGATCAAAACAACAATATTCCACTGAGAAATTCTGGCAAAATCTCCCATAAACATGGTAATATGGACACACAAGCAAGACGATTGAAATATATGCAGATCATAAACACAATAGTGCAAAAATTCCATATAAACAATTCAATGTTAAATGTAAAATCCATACAGAACTAAGCCTGTGATCACCCCCCGCCCCTTCTCCCAGTGACACGTGGGGTTCCACGTAAACTGATAAAACATAATCCGAGCAGGTTCCTAGCGTGTACTGCCATGGGGCTTCACCTAAACATTCAAGATTCATAAAGAAACCTTCAAGGACCTACTCCCTCCGTTCACAAATACAAGATGTTCTAACTCTTTCAGAATCAGAAATAATTTGTTACCCATGGTGGTAGCTACGCACGGCCCCAATTTTTATCTCTAATTATTTTGGACTATGAAAAATAACTCTATAACAAAAATATCGTGACTTCGGACCAGCCAGGCAAGCAAATAGGCAATTATGCCATAAAGGCAAGCAAAAAGACTTGAGAGAAGTGAGCAAAGGCCCTTTCTACACAACGAAAAGCACTTGTGTCAAAAAAGAAATAAAAAAGACAAAGTGAAGTGAGAAAAGTCGTTTCTATACAACAAAAATGCACTTGTGCCAATGCCATAAGAAACCCGACACCTCATATATCAAAAAAGGCACTTATGCCAAAGGGTGTGTAGCTGCCACCATGCGTGCGTAGCTACCACCATGCATAGGAAATCGCCTCTCAGAATATATAGACACATTTTAGTGTCTGTTCACTTATTTCAGTCCATATGTAGTCCATATTGAAATATCCAAAACATCTTATATTTGTGAACGTTGGGAGTACCTACTAAATATAGCATGGTAACAAGACTTAATTAATCACATCACTAAATGTACTCCAGCAAATGATCATGTGAGTGTTTGCGTGTGCATATCCAGATCATGTGCTATCCCCCTACAGTAAGTTGCTTAAACAATCACCTAGCCATCAATGTAAACATGGCAATATGTGGTACAACCAAATGAAAAGACACCATATGAAAGCACAAGATTCATAGCATTAGTCCATTTGCAATTGACTACCGCAGTACAATGTTTTCCAAATTTCAACAACTATTCAATGATCATGTGCGTGCATGTCAAAACATAAATCTCATACCACATACAAGTTATGGTAAGTTATCTCAAAAAAATAAAATAAAAACATAAATCTCATCAATAGCTTATGTCGAGCACAACTAAAGTGACACCATTCGGTGTCCATCCACATCCACACCATCACGTGAGGGCATGTGGGATCTCCAACCTTTAAATGCATATGCAACAATATGCATTTATTTCCTCATAAGTGCGAGTCATAACCCGATATATTCCATAAACACGAGCAAGAATTTCGAGCATAATAAGAATGATTCAGTAGCCATATTCGACAAAAAAACCTTCTCAAGAGTCATGAGCAACATATGCAATGAAGAACGAGGAGCGCAACATACACAAACATCCAATGGTATCAATGGTGACGTGCATCCATTGACTACCAATATGCATGTACCTGCCTCAACCAGAGTGCAAGGTGCAGCTGTGGCAGCTCCATCATATTCCATAAACACGAGCAAGAATTTCGAGTATAATAAGAATGATTCAGTAGCTATACTCGATTAAAAAAAACTTCTCAAGAGTCATGAGCAACATATACGATGAAGAACAAGGAGTGCAGCATACCCAAACATCCAATGGTATCAATGGTGATGTGCATCCATTGACTACCAATATGCATGTACCTGCCTCAACCAGAGTGCAAGGTGCAGCTGTAGCAGCTCCAACATATTCCATAAACACGAGCATGATAAGAATGATTCAGTAGCCAATTCGACCCAAAAAAAACCTTCTCAAGAGTCATGAGCAACATATACGATAAGAACAAGGAGCGCAACATACACAAACATCCAATGGTATCAAT
>NC_041382.1:106860739-106865364 GCF_002162155.2 Triticum dicoccoides | reverse complement strand
GGAGCTCCAACATATTCCATAAACACGAGCAAGAATTTCGAGCATAATAAGAATGATTCAGTAGCCATATTCGACAAAAAAAACCCTTCTCAAGAGTCATGAGCAACATATACGATAAGAACAAGGAGCGCAACATACACAAACATCCAATGGTATCAATGGTGACGTGCATCCATTGACTACCAATATGCATGTACCTGCCTCAACCAGAGTGCAAGGTGCAGCTGTAGCAGCTCCAACCCAACTTGCCTCTAACGCTCCTGTCCAACCATTGCCAACAATCCGCCTCAGCCCCTCCAAGGTAGAATTCAACTAAGAGCATTGAAATTCTAGAAAACATGTCATGAGGTGGGTGACCAAGTGACCATAAAACTCTATTTGGGATTTATCATGGAGACCGTGCTTTGGAACCCTGAGTTAAACCTAAGCGACTATTTTGGCTGATCATAATGATTAGCCAACTTTGCTAACCCATAGAAATTTCAGCAGAAGTTGAAACATAGCAAATGATGACACTTTAAGCATCTACAGAAAATACTCTAAAACTTTCATGTTGGATCCAGATTTTAAATCTAAATTGTATAATTTATTATGTTGGTGCTCAAGTGACAATTTATTATGTTCATAACCAAGGTCTCCAACCTTGAATGCATATGCAACAATATGCATTTACCATGGAGTCATGCTTTGAAACCCCGAGTTATGCCTCAAGCGACTATTTTGGTTGATCATAATGATTAGCCAACTTTGGTAACCCATCCAAATTTCAGCACGGGTTAAAACATAGTAAATGATGGCACTTTAAGCATCTATGGAAAATACTCTAGAACTTTCATGTTGGGTCCAGATTTTAAATCTAAATTGCACAATTGATTATGTTGGTGCTCAAGTGACAATTTAATAACTTAAACATAATCAAAGAAATCCTCTGGAGGACGACATTTTCAAACAGTAACTTGAGTTAGGCAAAGAAATACCTACTATAAAGCTAGTGAAAACCTCCTCCACCTCTTCTTCATCATAGCCCTCCTTCCTCTCTTCCTCCTCTCGGGCAGTTGAAGGGAAGGGCATACAAAGAATCCAATAGGAGTATACTTGTCACTTTGTCAGCATGGCCTGCCAAAGGGGAAGGGCATGGGGTAGACTCTGGAGTGAGCTGGTGCAGGACAAGCTGCAACGCCAGGGCGGCACGGAAGTCACGAGCGGCGCTGCTGCAGGAGAAGCTGCATTGCCTGCCAGAAGTAGCCCGGAGGAAAAGTCCAAGCTGGATGCAGCTGAGAAGCACCCACTTGATGATACTGTCCTGCGACTGGTTGGTGAGCTAGAACCGCCGTAGGAGGATGAGGGGCTGAAGATGCCAGATGCAGCTGAGAAGCACCCACTTGATGATACTGTCCTGCGGCTGATTGGTGAGCTAGAACTGCCGTAGGAGGACGAGGGGCTGAAGATGCAGGTTGCAGCTGAGAAGCACCCACTTGATTATACTGTCCTGTGACTGATCGGTGAGCTGCTAGAACTGCCGTAGGAGGATGAGGGGCTGAAGATGCCCGTTGCGTCATCACATCTGGTTTACCCAATGACACAGCTGTTGACATGGTGTAGACTCCAGAGTGAGCTGGGGCAGAAAATTTTCCATCACCCGTATGTGGCGGCACAGGAGCCGGAGGTGGACTCAGCACAGCAGGAGGCGCCTGCAAGAAGCACCATGGTGGTGGTGTCCAAGCTGGAAACGGCCGAGAAGCACCCACTTGATGATACTGTCCTGGTCCTGCCATTGGCCGGTGAGCTAGAACCGCCGTAGGAGGATGAGGGGCTGAAGATGTCTGCTGCGTCACCACGTCTGGTTTATCCATTGACACAGCTGTCGGCATGGCATAGACTCCAGAGTGAGCTGGGGCAGAAAAATCGCTAACACCAGTATGTGGCGGTACAGGAGCCGCAGAAGCCGGAGGTGGGGTTGACACGGCAGGAGTCTCCTGCAAGAAGCACTCCCGTGGTGGTGTCGAAGTTGGGCCAGAAGGAGTTTCAGCAGTTGTCTGTGGTGACGCAGCCGCGACGGGGGAAGCTGGAGGTGGAGAAGGCACATGAGGGGCTGCCTGCCGGGAGACAGACCCCGGTGAGGGCGTGACTAAGTCTTGTGCATGTGCCGGCTGCCACTTGACGATGCTGTTAGGATTCACTTTGCACACTCGGTCCTTGTGGCCCTGTCGGCCACAACCGTGGCAGTCACCACTAAAGGTGCACTCTGCAGCACGGTGCCCATCACCACACTTATAGCAGATCAAGCCCTGCCCCTTGACTGCTTTTAGTTGCCCTTGTGTTGGTTTCTTGACAGCAGTTTGCTTAGTGCTGGTATTTGCCAGCCCACTCATCTTCTTCAGCTGCTTTTTGCTTGCTGGTTTGGACACATTGTCTGTCTCCATTTCTCGAGGTCGCTTAACTTCACATTTCTTATCTGCCATGCCGTTAGAACCGCTTTGACGATCACACAAAATATTCTGCACTTCAGGGTTGGCATCTTGAGTCACATCCAAAGAACGAGAAACTATGTTCCTTGATGTAGCCAAATCATCCTTATTGCCACAAGATGTGCTGCTTATGTATGGTGACTGTTCTAATGGTGGTTCTCCAGCCACAAGGCTTTTCCAGAGCCAAACACTCTTTGCTGCAGCAGTAAGTGTTTGAGACAAGTTTGGAGGTTGTGCCAATAAAATATTGTATCGCCTCATTTTAAGCTTATGAATGGCATGAGAGAAGTCCCGGTCACCAGAGATAAGCAGATAATTTGCTGGTGGAGGATTGTCAATAGCCCAGAACAGCATGTCAACCAAGATCTTCTTATCACTTGCATCTTTAATGCCTGCATTCGGTAGGAAATAATAGTAAATGAAAAGATGTGCTTAAATATACAGTATGCTAGACATGTAACTCAAAAAGTAATGCAATCAGTGCATAGCTGCCATGTTCATTCGCCAGCTCCGTAAAGAATATTTGGGATAGAAACCTATAGTGGTACTTCAAGGTCATTCTTCTGATCGGAAGACATTTTATACAAGTATGGATCTGACAAATGGGAATGATAATCTCGCAAGAGTATAATGTAGTACACGCTCACTTATTTGGATCACTGGATAAATCATAAGGAAAGTACAAAGACAAACAATATTAAGAATCATAGAGAAACCACATGTTCAAGAGATATACGGGATAGAGTTGGGGTAGCACCAATTGAAGAGAAGCTTGTCCAACATCGTTTGAGATGGTTTGGGCATATTAAACGCAGGCCTCCAGAAGCTCCAGTGCATAGCGGACAGCTAAAGAGTGCTGATAATGTTTAGAGAGGTCGGGGTAGAACAAAGATGACATGGGAAGAGTCCATAAAGAGATATCTGAAGCTATGTTTTTAAGGCGACGCCTTACCGCCTTAGGGAGGCGGGCACTTTGGACGCCTAGGCACCCAAAGCGGTCGATTTTCCAAAGCGGAGGGGGAGCGCTTCGACGCCTAGGCGTCGCCTTAGGGACGCTTTAAAAACATAGATCTGAAGGACTGGAATATCACCAAAGAACTATCCATGAACAGGGGTGCGTAGAAGTTAGCTATCCACGTACCAGAACCATGAGTTGGTTTCGAGATCGTGTGGGTTTCAACTCTAGCCTACCCCAACTTGTTTGGGACTAAAGCTTTTGTTGTTGTTGTATAGAGAAACCACAATATCACATATACTTTTCAAGCAGCGCATCTCACTTATTGGGCTGTTATGTGCACGGATATAAGATTAGCTAATATTCAAACAAATTCTGTATATATATTTAAATAAGGAGGGTTATTAAGATAGGAAGAGATGAGACTAGAGATAGAGATCGAATCCATATGCCTATCCATTGGGTTATTACATGGGGGTCAGGTAAGTCCTCCCATACAAGATACAAGGGACAACATATGTATGTATCTCAACCAAGCAATAAGAACAGTTTATCAACCTATTTTCTCTCTGATTCGTGCATGAGTGATTGTTTGGGGGTCACATAGGTCTCCATGCCAGCCTCAGTTCCTTTCCTCGACAATTTTCTTAACCCCCTAGCAGCTTCTGCTATGAAGTTCCAGTCATAGATGCCGAGGGAAAGGTCTGTATGTTTCCCAATGCTAAGGTGATGAATGAGGGCTTGGGCTAAAGCTATGATGATGCCGGCTGGGAGGCTAGCTCTGGACAGGCAGGAATCACTGAATCAGGATCATCATTCGATATCATTAGGGGAAGGTTCTCCTTGCTTCTTGGAAATTCATGCCTATTTGTGCTAGCACAGAAGGAAGCAGGAATATTTTTGTGCCTCTAAGGTCTCCGTGCTTTGGTGTTGGTGACCAAGTGCCCAGGGGTGCTTGAGTCAGACTGTGGCCGTGCCGTGAAATGGGTTTACATCTCTGCAGTGGACCGTTCATCGAGCTGGTGTCATATGAAACTCTTCAAGAGCTGAATGCGGGTCATCTCCCATCAGTGGCGGAGCTACATTGAAGACTGCAGGGGCCATGGCCCCCCAGCCATGGTCAAATGCGTGAAAGAAATTTTGGGGGGGAAGAGGAAGATTAGGAAAAATTGTCTTTTGGCCTGCTAAACATCCATATTTAT
>NC_041382.1:106857805-106860540 GCF_002162155.2 Triticum dicoccoides | reverse complement strand
CCTACATAGCTCCTACACTGCCTCCCATGGGTGAGCAACCAGGCCGCACATTGTTTAGCACACTTAGATAAGTGTGAGCCGAGTTGTGGTGTGTTCATGAGTGTCAGAGCATTATTTCGTAATCAAATAAAGCTGACCTGTTCCTAAAAAGAGAAACCACGAGACTGAAATCAATTAGAGGAAGCACACCCCAAATCAGGGACCCTAAGATTCCACTAGTATTGTCCAAAATTACGCCACATCCATCAACCATACCCACTCAGAAGCATCTGTCTCAATCGAACATCCCAGCAATCAGTTCACCAGAGAGACGGACCATTGACAAAAGTGAAAAAGCAGAGCTACTGGCCGTACGTAAGGAGGAGAAGGGGTACCGGCGGGGACGTGGTGGAGGGAGACGCCGGTGCTGGAGAGGGCGTGCTGGACGTTGTGGGCGATTTGGTGGGTGTCCCCGTAGGCGGAGACGGAGATGGGGCCGCGGTAGCCGGCGGTGGCGAGGGCTGAGCTCATGTTCTGGACGATGAGCTGGGGGTCGCAGCTGCGCGGGACGGCACAGTTCTCGATGTCCCACCACACCGACGTCTTGACCGCCGCGTACTCCCCCATCGCCGGCCGCCGCTAGGGTTTCGCCGGCGGAGATGTGCGGGAGTCTTCGGCGATTCTGTGATTTGCGGCGGATTAGTGCGAGGATTTTTTTAACGGGTCTGTCTATGTCACATCTAGATGTGACGTCACCTCTAGAAACTGCTCTCGTTGACAAACAAAACAAACTGTTTGCTCCCGATCCCCTCCTCCACCTGGACTTGTTTGTATGTTTTAACTTGTATTGTTTTGTCCCTCCCACCCAACCCACCCAACCCAACTACCCCGCCTCCTGGGCCTTGTTTGTTGGACTTATTATTTGCCTGTTTGTTTGTTTGACAAAAGAAAAGGACTGGGCTTTGTTTGTTCGCAGAAAACACTTGCTTGCTTGTAGAATGAGTTTTGATGGCTGGGAAAATAAAACCTAGCGAGGGTTTATGCAGCTTTTGTACATACTTTAGAAACATAGGGAATCACAGTGTATTGACAAAGAATCACAGTGTATTATAGTGTACAATCTTAAATTCTATTCCAAATGAGAAACATATAGAGGCTGGTCTTGTACAACCTTGTATATACTTTTGACCTCTCTTTTTCCATCTGTTGATGGGAGAAACAAACAGAGGCTGGTGTGTAGGAAAAACGCACATCAGTTGGCTCGCACCGGTTCAAGATCTGTTGTCTTGTTCTCTCAATCAAAAAAACAAGGCTAAAAACAAAGTATATGTGTAAGAGAAGACAAACAAAATTTTGGTGCTTTGCCAATTAATAAGTACAAGTCAGTGTATTATAGTGTAGGAAAATTTGATGTAGTTTCATAAATTGATCAGGCAATAAAGTCTGAAAAATGACTGTTTTTTGCATTGTTGAGAAGGGAATTTATATTCAGAATGGGGGAAATGCATGATGACAAAATGGCCATAAGCAATCACATTCATAGTTCCATCCATATAAATCTGCAGACTGGAGTAAATGACAAAGCATACTTAACTTGTTAGGAAAAATTGCTTATTCTATAAATGAAACACTCCATTCTCAACTAAAAAAAGAGAGAGAAAACTTTGAAATTAACTGCAATCAACTGTGTTAGAATTCCTTAGATAACTAAATCACAGTGTGTTGTATCATGTTGACAGAAAAATAAAAAAAAGTTCATATATCTAGTAAGCAAAAAATAAGATCATATAACAGCGATTTGCATGTTTTAAGGTAAAAAAATGGTGTGTATCAGGTTGTGGTTCAACTTTTAGTCTTCACCATAAAAGTGATGACAACTATAACTGATGTAAAAAATAGGAGCTTACATCTGATCAAAATCTTATGTTGAAAAAAAAAAGCAGCTACAACTTTTAGTCTTCACATACAAAACACAAGCATAAACTTTTTGAATATCTATTCCAACAAAAGTTTTGATTCATTGTAACATTGCATTTGTAGCAAATGAAGGTATCTATGCACGCGACTACATTGATACTCAGGTACGATCCAGCTTAGAAAAATCTGATTGAGGGCAGAAACAAAGATAAACTTACCTGTATGTTTTGATCGTAGCATGTGCGCTCCCAGTACCCTGGGAATGGTGTTTGACCCGAGGCTTTCTCAAATGCAAGGCAATGGAGCTAATTTTCTGCAGATGATTCCACCTTACCCATTCGCCTATCTGGTCCATCAGTTTAGAACATCATCAAAACGTTCTGGATGTTGTGAGTAACAATTCAATTCCGGTTGCACCTTGAGGCTCCACTTGCAAGTGGCATCAAAACATAAAACCCAGTTGCAAGTCGAGGCTCCACTTGCAAGTGGCATCAAAACAGAAAACCCGGTTGCAAGTCAAGGGTCCACTTGCAAGTGGCATGAAAAAATGAAGACCCGGTTGCAAGTCGAGGGTCCACTTGCAAGTGGCATCAAAAAGAAAGGGTCCCGGTGCTAGTCGAGGGTCCACTTGCAAGTGGCATCAAAAAAGAAGACCTGGTTGCAAGTTGAAGGTCCACTTGCAAGTGGTATGAAAAACAAAGGAACTCGGCTGCAAGTCGAGGGGCCACTTGCAAGTGGCATAAAAAAACAAGACCTGGTTGCAACTCGAGGGTCCACTTGCAAGTGGCATGAAAAAAAGGAACCCGGTTGCAAGTCGAGAGTCCACTTGCAAATGGCAT
>NC_041382.1:106850848-106857005 GCF_002162155.2 Triticum dicoccoides | reverse complement strand
CAAGTCGATGGTCGACTTGCAAGTGGCATCAAACAAGAAGACACAGTTGCAAGTTGAGGATCGACTTGCAAGTGGCATGAAACAAAAAAGAACACAGTTGCAAGTCGAGGGTCCCCTTGCAAGTGGCACGAAAAAGAAAAGACCCAGTTGCAAGTCGAGGGTCTACTTGCAAGTGGCATCAAAACAAGAAGACCTGGTTGCAAGTCGAGGATCCACTTGCAAGTGGCATGAAAAACAAAGGAACCCGGTTGCAAGTCGAGGGGCCACTTGCAAGTGGTATAAAAAAAGAAGACATGGTTGCAAGTCGAGGGTCCACTTGCAAGTGGCATGAAAAACAAAGGAACCCTGTTGCAAGTTGAGGGTCCACTTGCAAGTGGCATAAAAAAAGAAGACGTAGTTGCAAGTTGAGGGTCCACTTGCAAGTGGCATGAAAAACAAAGGAACTCGGTTGCAAGTCGAGGGTCCACTTACAAGTGGCATCAAAAAAATAGAAGACAGAGTTGCAAGTCGAGGGGCCACTTGCAAGTGGCATCAAATAAAAAGACCAAGTTGCAAGTCGAGGATCCACTTGCAATTGGCATGAAAAAGAGAATACCCAGTTGCAGGTCGAGGGTCCACATGCAAATGGCATGAAAACAGAAGACCTAGTTGCAAGTCAAGGGACCACTTGCAAGTGGTATGAAAACATAAGTCCTCGTTGTAGGTCGAGGGGCGACTTGCAAGCGGCATCAAACAAAAGACCCAGTTGCACGTCGAGGGTCCACTTACAAGTGGAATGAAACAAGGAACCTTGTTACAAGTCGAGGGTCAACTTGCAAACTGGCATCAAAAAATAGAAGACCCATCCCCATGAAACTTCTCTATGAAGGTTTCATCAGCATTGCGAAGATACATGTTGAAGCTCTGACGACAATGCGGAAAAGCAAACTGGGCGAAGCATCCTGGTCAAGCAAAAAAGGAAAAAAAAAGTGGTGCCATAATAGAATTGTCCCAATTAAACATAAAAAATAAAATTATACTCCTGTGGGGATGCTAACATCCCTTACCATCAAAACACTAAACTTAAAAAGTGAATTCGACCAACAACTATAAAAGAACTACAACATGCTTGTGTACAAATTACTACACTGATTTTTTTTAAATAAAAAACTATAGTATCAGCAAAAAATCTGCTAGAACTATATAAACAACTCCACTGATCCTATTTCAAAACACTCAGAAAAATGACAAAAAATGAAAAAAAAAATAGAACCATTTATAAATGAAGCACGGGCAGCAGAAAAATCAAGAATATACATCAAAACAACATGTAAATCTGCTGGTTGAACACTAAAAAAGGACTATGGCAAAACTGTCGGCAAAACGAATTGCTTCATTTCAAAACTGAAGTTGACCCTCTCAGATAATCAAAATTGTAGACCCCTAGTATGGAAGAAATATTACAGCAAGCAAGCAGCTCACACACAAAAGACATATGCAAAAATACTGGCTAGTCTCACGGCATGAACTACAAGCATGTTTTTGTACGAAAATATCACGACACTGAAAAGCCTTCTAGAACTACATCAAACAACAACACTGAAAAGTTCATGAACTATAGACAACACAGTACACTCAATCTACATCTACGCATACATATACTCGCCTACTTCAACACTACACTGAACCTAAGTGACCTCCCTTGCCTCTGCTATGACTTACTGTACTCTGCTTATCCTGTTTCCCCCTGGCTAAGTCTGACTACCACCAGGACTAAGGATTACTAACCCCTCTACTGTACTTGAGGCCATTAGTAGATACAACTAGTAACTAGAAAAAAATAGTCCGGACACGTTTATATTCTAGGCATAGAAAGTTCAGCACTTGCTTGTTTTTTTCAGGACAACACTTGCTTGTTTTGGCTGTACCAGATCTAGAGACACTTGAATAGCAGGCAGTTTTGTATTCTAGGCACGAAAAGTTGCACAAAACACATCACTCTAGTACATCAGAAAAATGCACCATTAAAAAAATAGGGAAGATTCAAATCTAACAAACTGATACCTTTTGTGGATTACAAGAGAAATCACCAACATGTGCCTACTACCGCTGTTAGCCTACCTAGGCATGCATCCACAAAAAAAACACTCAAAAACAACTTACCACTATCTTCATAACGATTTAGACTCGTATTACTACAAACACATCTAGTAAATATCTGAGAATTTCTCCTCCTATTACAACTCACATGAATACACATAAAGTGAGATGCTCTGGAATTTGTACACAACAAACAAACATTACGCAGGATGGATCGAACACAACTTAGTTTCAGAGATACAAAGTGAATTACACATAATGGATCTCCCCTGTCTATTAAACACTCTCACACAATCACAAAAACACACAAAAAAGTCATCACAGTCGCATAGCACACCAGAAAAACCCTATACTAATCCCCCACCCATCCCCATCCCCACTACTAAGAGAAAAACCATTAATCCCCACTGTCTAAATACGCCAACTGAACTGAAAACGCTCACCCCAACTAAATCTCTCTGTATGACTTGGGGAAAACACTAGAACATGTATCAACTCCCGGGCGTACCACCCACTGAATCTCTAACACAAAAATCTACCGGCCCACTGAATCCCTACACAAGATTTGTCGATTGGGGCAAACCCTAGATCGATGGATACACAAAAAAAGAACAAAAAAAGGAACACAAAAGGGAGGGGAAATTACTCACTCAAGTGCGGGCGTCTCTCCTCCCTTCTCACTTCGCTGCGGGGATCTCTCCTTCCTTCTCACTCCCGACAACGCCGTCGCCTGGAACCCCTTCGGAAAGGAAAGGGTGTGGACTGACCAAAGGAATGGGCGCAGCCCCCGGCCCTCACGAAGAACAAACAAAACGGGTGCTGAGAGAAAATGCGAAGCAACAGCCCACAACCGAGACAAAGTAAAATGGCCCACCAGCCGAAAAATCGTAAAAGAAAAACAAACAACAGCCCGCCTCCCACTCGCATGGCCGCGGACGCGGGCCGTCGCGCCCAACAACGTCACGCGAGCTAGCGCGCGAGCGAGACAATCAAGTTGCACGAATATTAAAAACAAACAAGATCCAACGGTTTTAGAGTTAGATGTGAGATAACTATTTCACATCTAGATGTGAAATAGCAAACCTGTTTTTTAATTTATTAATGAACGTGGGAGATTACCTCCAGAAAAAAATCGGATGGGTTCTGTAGAGCCCTAAGACTACCCCACAATGGGAGTAATATAGATAGTAACATCACACATATCTAGATAAAAAAAATGATGTGACAAGCAATAAATAAAGAAAAAGAGACATGTGGTAACATAGCTAGTTACTACTAGTATGAGTAACATCACACATATCAAGGCAAAATGAGTCTATAGCCTAATAAATAAAGTGTTACATGTTACCATACATATGTTACTCCCCACTGTAGAGGTAGTAACATAGAGTAGTAACATGAGCATGTTACTACTTTATGTTACTACCCATTATGGCTAGTCTAACGATAGAGAAAAATTCATCATAGGTCACAAAACTTGAGCTGGCTGACACTTTAGTACCACTATTTCAAAATACCCGAACTACAGTCCATGTACTTGCGTAGAGGGTTCGCTTTAGTTCGTATCTACGTTTTCATGTACGTATTCGCTGACTTGGCCGAGTCAGCGGGCGCCAGCTAGGCTTTGACCGCCACTGGTCGAGCGTGGGTTAATACTACTGCATCTGGGGGGGTTTGCGAAAAGTTGCGCCTCTCCTTTCGCGCTCCTACCCCGAATGCATCGCCACCAGCAGCTGCCCGCCCGCCCGCTCCCACGCACACAGAGAGACAGACACACCGTCCTTCTCCGTCCACCCCGACCCCGTCCCCATGGGAGGTGTCTCCTCGGCGGCGCGCGGGGCCTGGTTGAGCAGGACGACGTGGATGGGGCTGGCCAAGTCGCCGTTGGAGGTGGAGGGGGAGGGGGATGGCGAGGAGGCCGGCGGCAAGGCGGCGGGGGAGGAAGCGACGGCGAGGGCGCGCTTGCGCAGCTTCTTGGCGGCGACCTCGTCAAGGCTGCGGTGCATGAGGGCCTCGACGTCGGCGGGGACGTCGGGGCAGCAACAGGCGTTGCCGGGGCGGCGCGCGAGGTGCTCCTTGAAGCGGTGGATGCCGCCGCCGAGGAAGTGCTTGCCGTAGTAGACGCACTTGAGGCGGTCCCGGCCGGCGAGGCGCACCATGAGGCAGTGCTTCCACGCCGGGTCGTGCTTCTGCGCCCCGATCGGCACCACCACCTCCAGCCCCCCTTCCCCCTCCCCCGCCACCGCCACGGCCTCGTCGTCCTCCTCCTCCAACTTCACCGCCAGCGCCACCGCGTCCGCCGCCGCCTCCGGGGTCGCACTGCACGGTGCACATCTCGCCCACGCCGGACAGGACCACGACGTCCGCGTCACGGACGCGCCCGCAGCTAAGAAGGAGGGGGAGGTGCTGCCGGAGAGGAGCTACGTCTCCGGCACCATCTTCACCGGCGGCCTCAAACTGCGCGACGCGCGCCCATGTGCTCAGCAACTCCGCCGACGGCGCTCGGTCGGCCGCCTCCGTCAAACATGTCCTGCAAGATGCGCGGCTGCGACATGCCGGCGTTGGCGGCGGCCACCCGCCCTGTGACTGCAGCTTCATGATCTGCGAGGATGTGCTCAAGCATGTAGCACATCCCTTCGCGGAGCGCCGCCGAGTTGTGCATGTAGTGGTCGCAGTCCAGGTTTACTGGGGCGCCGACGAGAAGCTCCTCATCCATGACTACGCGGCAGTCTCACCAACATCGCTTTCACCAGTAAGTCCTACTCGACTCCATTGCTACAAGTACAAGCTTTTTTCTTCTCTTTTTTGATGATGATGATGGAATTTCATTGTTTCGAACTGAATTTTCATGGGATTTTTTAGTATGTAGCTGCTCATCTTAGGGCATGTACAATGGTTGATAAAATAGTCTTATTTTAAGTCTTGCATGTAATTAAAAGATGACAAAAAAAGATGTCTACAATGGGTCATTTCTTAGCCTTATCTTCATAACTAATTATTCCTAAAAACGTGGTGACACATATTGTGCTAAGATATCATCTCTTATCTTATCTTAAATAAGAGAAGACAAACCTTTTCTTATGAGTTCTCTCTCCTCCACCTCATCATTTATCCTACATGGCACTCCTAAGATAGCATCATTGTACATGCCCTTACTGCAATTTGGTCAACAGCCTGTAATACTAGTGGTTAGTACGGAGTACTCCGTCAACGGACAAAAGCACTTTCGATTTTTCATGTGTTTGGTATGTAGCTGCTCATCTTAGTGCAATTTAGTATGTACTCAGCTGCTTATCTTACTACAATTTGGTCAACAGCCTGAATGTTCATGTGTTTGATTGAAGCAAAATTAAGATGGAGATTTCAGGCAGCAAAATTAAGATGGAGATTTCAGGCAGCCGTAAGAACCTCACGTCTCTGTCCGAGCAGCAGCTCGTGGAGTGCGACACGAAATCCAACAGTGAATCAGGGAAGCGGAGTCATCTGGCGAGGAGCCGGCTCGTAGCGGACGGACGCACTTGAACGACGAGAGCGTCGAGGCCGTGTCGCCGCAACACTTCCTCGTCGGAGAGCCGGAAGGCGGCGCGGATCCACCAGAACGAAGGGGTAAACCGTCCCGTGCCGAGCAGCAGGCAGCAGCACGCCGCCGCAGGCACCGCCGACCCCTGCCATCCGCGCCACCAGCTCCGTCCCCATGTTGATCGCTGCCGACGCCAACAATCCCTCCGCGTCCATGCTGCCGCACGCCGCTGCCCAGCCTGACCCAGACCTCCGCCAGCGCCAGCGCGCTCCCCGTACCACTATAGGGGATAGCGCAGCCACGCGTGCATGTCGCTGTCCTTTTGTTTCGGGCCCGCGGGCGTGTGGTGGCTCGTTACCGACATGGAGCCGCCGGTGGGCGACCAGGAGCTGGACTGTTTGGCGTCCGGCGAGAGCGCCGCCCAGCGGGGCGGCGGCGGCGCGTCGGTGCGGCTGTTCGATAGCCGACGACGCCAGACTCGACCCTGTTCCACCCAGATGCGCGCCGGGGGAGGGGGACGGGGGGCAGGAAGAAGACAGACAGGGAGCTGGTCATGGC
>NC_041382.1:106843408-106850740 GCF_002162155.2 Triticum dicoccoides | reverse complement strand
ACGGATCGAGTAGTATTCACCCTAGGATCGACTGCGTGGCGATCAAAGTCTAGCTGGCGGCCGCTGACTCGGCCAAATCAGCAAATACGTAGACGAAATCGTATATACGAACCAAAGTAAATCCTGTGCGCAAGTACATGGACCGTAGTTCGGGTATTTTAAAGTAGCGGTACCAAAGTGTCATCCGGCTCAAGTTTTGTGACCTACAGTGAATTTTTCTTCTAACAATATCGTCCTGCAAAGTGCGGAATCCAGGCCGCCGCCGCCGCGTCAGGACTGGTGTTGTAGAGTTTTTTTTCGAACTGGTACTTGTGTGCAAACCTGGCCATCTGGGCCCGATGACACCTTATAAGGCCGGCACACCATTTTCGGCCTTTTGAATTTTATTTTATTTTTTTGAAAAAATCTATAGGCTACTCCCTCCGTCCGCGAATAAGTGTACATCTAGCTTTTATCCTAAATATAAATTTTAAAACTTTGACTAATGTTATAGAAAAAAGCAACAACATTTACGGCACTAATTTAGTATCAATAGATTCGTTTTGAAATGTAGTTTCATAATATACCAATTTGATTTTGTATATGTTACTACTCTTCTCTATAAAGTCGGTCAAAATTTTAAAATTTTGACTTAAGAGAAAAAGTAAAAGCACACTTATTCACGGACGGAGGGAGTACTCACTCTTTCGTCAACTCTTTCATCTCTGAGCTAGCTACTCTACAGGCTCTCGCGAGAAATCATGTTCTGCAAACTTGAGCTACTGCCAGGAAACCGGAAGAGAGGTATGTGTGGAAGGCTCCTAGCCCGAGAGCTGCAAAGATACATGTAGATGTGGGGCTATCGAGGGATGTCGGTACAGAGAATCCGAATTCCGACCACGGCCTCGTCTGGTCTGTTCGCTTCAGCCAAAGCCATTTGGCCTGCAACGCCACATTCACCCACCTCATATCGAGCACGCCCAGCCGCCCAGGCCACCTGCCCAATTGGGACGTCCCATGCCACTGCGCACGGGAGTGAGCTTTCTTAGTACAAGGGTCGACGACCTACTGATTGGAAGCGACATTTTCTCAGGACAGGGAACTGATTCCAAATAAAATCAAACTGCATTGGAAAAGTAGGAAACAGGAAATGAAAAGACTTCCAGTCTTTTAAAAAACCTAATCTTATAGCATCTACCAAATGCTAGGAGAAACAAAGGCAGATAGAAAGTGACAAGCTATCAAGAGTTAACAATATTTGAAAAAGGACCAAATTTCCTTGAGGTACACTGATCAGAGTGTAAGACACATAATGGCATGAATAGTCGCGTGCAGGGCATACAAGATGCAACTTCCAGTCCCAAAATTGCTACTGCCTCCGTCCTAAGTACATTGGTTGTAATAACATCTTACGTTATAGGACGGAGGCAGTAATCACAATAAGCAGATTTTAGCTTCCATCACCTGACGAGTCTGAAACTATGTACCGTCTACCGCATATGATTGTGCTTACGAACAACAATGCCAAATTATGCAACACAGGCAGAAAAGCAGAAACAATGAGATAATTATAGCTAGAAGATACAGGTTTAACAGCTATATATGGCTGGCCCTTGAAACAATATTTGCAAACCAGAACAAGGATTACAATATAACAAGAGCAACCTAATTACAGAAACTGTATCAGGATAGAAGGGGTCACTAAGGCAATGGCTCCTCCGAGTCTCCCAGTCGTGACAAGTGGAGGTAAGCGTCGGTGCCTACGTAACACAGAAGGCAAGAATGATCAGCCAAATACATCACGATGACAGAAGCAGAAAGATATACATGAGAATTCAGGTAAACATTGACAAATTATCCAAGGTTCACGCTGAGAGATTAGCAGAAACAAAGCAAAATATGACCGTACCGTATCCCTCCATGGATATGATTTGTAGGTCGCCACCGAAATATCGCGCATAAAGGCGACTAACTGGAAGTCCAAAACCATATCCAGCCATAGTCACTCCTTCACTAGGGCCCTCCATATCAGGTAGATTCTTTGCAGTGCTGTAAAGATATGTGAAAATTCTAGGGAGCCCACTTCTCCGTATTCCACCGCCTTCATCACTGACCTGCATTATCGAAACAATGAACTCCAACGACCCTTGGGAATGGTTCCTTATGATGAATATTTGACAGGAATGGGCCTCATATGTTCCACAAATCTTAGCGGGTTATAGCTTCTAGCATAAGAAGACAACTATCACATACAAGAATTGATATCTAGCACTTTGACAATGGATCCAGTTTTAGGACAGTAATGACATGTCAGCAGACATGCGCCGTAAAACAATATAGTAGTGTCTGCAGCTTCATCGAAAGTATCAGCATAGAGTAACAATAATGTCCTAGTTAGGCACTAAACTAGAATGGACATGCATTCGAATTGGTGTTTTGGTTTAGATTTGCACTCAGCAGTCCACATTAATCCATATCTTTCTTAGTCAGGTTGTAACCCAATATTAAAATACAAATCAAGTAATTCACAATTGCATTTATGCACAGCCTAGTAACGCGAGATGCTAAATTCATACAAAGATAGGTATCAGTAGATTTTTTTTTCTCTCAAGAAATGCAAAAACACTTTGTGTTTCATTTCATTGGAAAGGTAGAGAGGTTCATATACATGGAGAAAAGTTCAGAAGCCTCGATGAGGCCTGACACAGTGCCCGGAAGAAAACAAACCAAACAAGGGAATTTTATCGGTCATTGCACATATTTGCAAACTGCAATGTTTTAGTAACTGCTTGTGCACTCTTTAGCCTAGAATGTACCAAATAGATGCTAGGTGGTATCAAGGAAATCATACCTTAATAGTAACATCCTCTGTTCCATCAGCAACTATAATTCTGACAGGAGGAACATCTTTATCAGAATTCATATATCTTTCCTGTACTGCACGAAGGGAATTTTTCACCAGTTCAAACAGCATGAGATGAAGATGCGATGTGACATATCTGCACATAGTTAATTGCAAGTAGTTAGTTAGCAAGACAACAACAAATGAGGCCACTCAATCAACATGATAACAAAAACTATAAGCCAATGAACATGTAACCTGACAAGTGACAACAAAGAGGTGCTGTTGCTAACACATGATTTAATCCACCAAAAAAACAAAGGTGATTGGTGGAGTTTATATCTGAAACTTACGGAAATGTTAAATTTTGATCTCCATAAATGTTGATGTCAGGAGCTGATCCGTATTCCCTCATACAAATGGAACGGGCATCCTCACTAGCAATTTGAGCTACCTGTATGGGGGACAATTTTGTATTGATGAGGCCTATGACGCCAGGCTGTGGTTCAGGTTCATGCAGAGCCACATGCTGCCCTGAAATTAAGCAAGTCGGTCTAATTCAGAACAAGTTTCTAACAATTAGCACTCGACTTAAGTATAAATGATTTGATACAGAATTTACACATTAAGCAAACATATTTACCATTTTTCAGTTTTTAAGCCATATAACAGTACAGTTAGCTCAAGTAGCATATCATGAAGTTTGAACATAAAAAATATCAAGTAAGCAACCAAAATAGAACTGTCTATCAATACAAGTCAAATTTGCAAATCAGCCAAAGATAAGGATTCTGCTTGACAGCTTAACATTGAACTTCAGTATATGACTATATGTTACTACTGAATCAGCTGTTAGAAAAGGCACATGATCCATCACTTGTTCCGAATCACAAGCAAGATTTAGGATAGAATGACAAGAGCTTAGACAACGTTTATAAATATAGCTCCAGAGAGAAGAGTAGTACCAAGCTCACAAACCTATGAGCATGCGAATACCAATCCTTGACATGTAAAATCGATCGAGGAACCCGTGGATCTCGTCGAATCCTGGGGGAAGCTTCCTTGAGCTGAACTGTTCGTTTTTCAGCTGTTGCACTCCCAAAGCCATAGTCGGTACCACGTTATTGTGCCGCACTTTGATCATCTTAATCATCTGCGTGAAAGCAAGCTCGTCGTCCCGATTCCTCACTTCTGGGAAATATCGGATGTCGCGGAACGAGTCCAAGTACCAGTCCCTCACCTTCACAATCGTCAACGGACAAACCATCAGTCCCACACAAGGATGCTCAGTTTGGCAGGAATCAGTAAATCCAGCTGTGAGTTTTTTTTTCTCGGTAAATATTTACTATTCAATGAATTCAGATTCACTAGTATTGACGTGATAAGGTCAGGAAGACAAAACAGCACGACAAAAGCTTCAAGCATATACTCATACAAAAAGCATGTGAGCCCACTACCGAACTCCTATTAGGAAAAAAAATTAAACAAGTTGGCAAGCAAGAGTCTTCAAAAGTTCCTCCTTAATCCCTATCCTACGATAACTTTACATGTTGATGACCGATTGAAGTGGAAATGAAAAATGAAATAAACTAAACAGCACATCAGTTGGTCACTCAAGAGTTCAACTAGTATCATCCTGAATCAGTACAGCAATTTAGGTACTGACACAGTGGTCCTATCTTCCTCGCATTCCAAATCCCATGACAAAAACTGACACCGCATCGAATCCTAACAGTAAACACGGAGATATACCAAAAACATCCGCTGACCTTTTAAAAATGATCCGGAGAAAACATCCTCGCAAGACAGTAAGGATACAGACAGCAAAATCATCATCTCCCCAAGCAAGCAGAGCAAAAAATTGGGCGCTCACCGAAGCATGTCAAATCATCGACGGGACAGACTGACAAAAGCAAGCCATCAAGGACAACGGCCAACGGCAATTCCAACCTAGTCTAGCCTAGCGTCAAATCGAAATCAACCACCAAAATCAGCGCAGGGGCGGGTGGGGCGGAGACCTTGAGGATGGCGGGCTTGGCGGAGAGGCCGAAGGGGAGGGACTCGAGCTCGAGCGCGCGGCGGGCGATGCGGATGGGGAGCTCCTTTTGCAGGAACTGGGCCGAGAGCAGCAGGTTGCGGTCCGTGGGGACGGACCCGAACTCCATCATGTACCGCAGGCTCACCCCCGTCTGCTTCATGCTGCCCCACCGCCCCACCTCCTCCGCCACGGCCCGCGCCACCGGCTCCGACGCCATCATCCCTCCGCCGCCCGCCGCCGCCACCGCTCGCCGACGCGGAGCCGGGTAACCGCCGTGCAAACAGGAGGATTAGGGGGGGCAGGCGGCTAATTAAGGCGGCATCAGGGGGGAGAGAAGCCTTGTGGCCAAGGGAAGCCGGGTTTTGTGCCGGCGATTTATAGAGGAGTGAAGCGGATCTTCGCTGGGCTCGGGTGTCAGTGAGTGGCCTCGAACGGTATCTGCCAGTGGGCCCGGGTTTCAGTGGGCGGGGCTCGCCCGTGTGGATGGTATCCGAACCGGGGGGAATCGGTTCTGTGTGCGGGCGCTTTAGCGCAGCCGGCCCACAGATCGCGCATGAGCTTATCCATGGGGATTTGGGGAATAAATCCGGGCAGAATTCGAGTAGTACCAGGTTGCGCAACTAAAATGTTCTAACACGATCAGAAAAAAAAACTAGAATGTTCTAATGATGGCAAATTAATCTCTTTGAAAACATTTACTGCATCAGTGTACCTTCTTGAAAAGAAAAACCGTCTAGGTGAGCTTAGGTTCTATGAACTTGGTCACCCTTCGTGTGAATCTTTTTTACAATAACGTCCGCATCTGTTAGAATTTCGCCGGTAATTCAAGATGCATTTCTATGAACTTGATCACCTTTCACGCGAATCTGTTTTACAATAATGTCCGTATCAATGAGAATTTTGCTACTACTTCAAGGTGCACTCTGCAAACTTGATCACCTTTCATGTAAATATGTTTTACAATAATGTTCATGTCGATCGGAATTTCGCCAATACTTCGAAATGCGTTCTACTCCCTCCGTTCCAAATTACTCGTCGCAGAAATGGATGTATCTAGAACTTGGTTACCCTTCAAGCAAATTTGTTTTACAATAGGGCCGTACTAGGCGCCTGTCGACCGGCCTAAATTTTTTGGTTGCTTCCTGCAAAAACTGAAGATAGTGGTAGCAAAATTGATACAGTGGTTACATCAAATAAAACATGGTAGCAAAAAATTTGGTTCGATTCTAGCAAAAATTGAAGATGGTGGTAGAAAATTGGTATATTGGTTCCAGCAACACAAACGTGGTAGCAAAAAATTGACTGGTTCCAGCAAAAAACCAAGACGATGGTAGCAAATTTGGGGCTGCTTCGAGCAAAAAAACTCGCTGGATCTCCAGCACTTGTCGCCGTGTTTCCAAACGCCTTGAACGCCAGCCGTCGCGGCTCTCCAACACTTGTCGCCACCGTCTCCAACATCGGTGGCTCCTGGTTGCAGCACCTGCCGCCGTCGTCTTCAGTATTGTAGGGGTTGTTTGGATTGTGACTATCTTTGCCATATATTGCCACATGATTTTTGCTATACTTGGCACACTTGCCTTAGTTGAGTTGCTCAAATTGTTAGCCACACTTTGGCTTGCCTAAGAGAATCTTGCCACACTTTTTGTGTCTATGGCATGTGGGGTTCACTGCTCATAAAAAATACTTGCCTTAGGTGTGGCTAGAACCAAACACCTATCTAACTTGGTCAAACTTACCTAAGGTTAGGTGTGGCAAAGTGTAACGCCCCAGATGTAACTTTCCATATTTGTATCCAACTCTTGTCGTCTCCGGCACTAAGTTATATTTATTTCTCGGGTTTGGGTCTTTGTCTCCGTGTGTTGTTTTCTTTTTCGTGCATCTCTTATCATGTCATCACGTGCATTGCATTTGCATACATGTTCATCTCATGCATTCGAGCTTTTTCCCCGTTGTCCGTTTTGCATTCCGGCGCTTCGTTCTCCTCCGGTGGTCATTTCTACCTTTCTTTCTTGTGTGGGGTTAAACATTTCCGGATTGGACCGAGTCTTGTCAAGCGGCCTTGGTTTACTACCGGTAGACCGCCTGTCAAGTTTCGGGTCATTTGGACTTCGTTTGATACTCCAACGGTTAACCGAGGGACCGAAAAGGCCTCGTGTGTGTTGCAGCCCAACACCCCCCAAATTTGGCCCAAAACCCACCAAACTCTGCTCCATGTCCTAGAGCGTTAGATCACGATCGTGTGGGCGAAAACCGCACCTCATTTGGACTCTCCTAGCTCCCTCTATGCCTATATATACACCCCTCCGTTTTCGGATCTCTCCCTCTCCCCGAAACCCTAAAAAAAACATCCCCGCCAGATCCGCGCCGACGGACGTGTCCGCCCCCGGCCGGACAGCGTCCGCCCGCCGCCGCCATCCAACCCGCCGCCGCCACGTGTCCCCGCGGGACCGCATCGCCGCCGCCGTCCCGGCCC
>NC_041382.1:106837181-106843022 GCF_002162155.2 Triticum dicoccoides | reverse complement strand
CGCCTCCGGCGACCGGCGCCGCCGCGGGACGCCGTCGCCGCCACCGCACCGGCCGCCGCCGTGCCGGACCCCGCCGCCCGTCCGCTCCTCGCCGCGCGCCCGCGCCTCCGGGGCCGCGCCCTCGCCCGCGGTCCACCTCGCCGGTCCACCTCGCCGCCGCCTCGCCGGCCTCCCCCTCCTCCACCGGCTCCGGCGAGCTCGAGCTCCGCCGCCGGCGCCGCCTCGGCTTCCGCGCCGCGATCCCGATCTGGATCCGGTCGCGTGAACAGTAAACCCTAACCCCGATTTTTTTTGCTAAGTCCTAAAAATTTTGATCCATGTTGCTCTGTTCGAGGTCCCGTAACTTTGCAACCGTAGCTCCGTTTTGGGCGTATGATATATCAAAATGTTCGCCTCGACATGTACATCATTTCTTTCCATTGCATCATTTGCATTTGAGGTCATCTTGATACCCAAAATGCTGTTAGAAGGAGGCTTCGTGAGTTAAATTGCAGATCCGTTAGTTCATCATGCACTTTTGTCATTTTTGCTATATTTAATCCGTGCATGATATGCCTGTGCCCCTTTGGGATGTTTTGTGAAGCATTTTGTCTTCTTTCCAGAGGTGCCACCCATGCATTTTTAGGATGTGTGTGTTGTCTTGTGCAAGCTTGCGAAGTAAGGTACCTGAGATTGCAGATTTCAGGGACTTAGTGATTTTCGCTAAGTCTGGGATATTTTAGTTCATGATGCTATATGTCCAGCTTGTTTCCTAATGATCCGTGCCTCTTGTGAGGATGATCAGTAAGGGAGTTTTGATATTTATGTTATGCTCTATCCATCCATGTCTTTGTTGGCATTTTTGGAGCGCTCCAGGTTGACTCAATCGAGCTCAACTTTTGCTTCGTTGTTAATCTGGGCAGATCGTCAACTTGTTTGCGATTCCGCCGATGCTACCGTTAGTGTTCCATGCATGCTATGCCTTCGTTCTTGCCATGTGTAGCTAGCACTTTGTGCCTTCTTGCTGGTTATATGCTTTCCTTGCCATGACTTGCACCGTAGTGAGTGCATCGAGCTCGTTTACATGCCTTCGTGAGTTAAATTTCAGCATGTCTCAGTTTTCACTAAGTCTGAAGACTGATTGTGTTCGAGCGATGTTCGTGAGCTCGGTAGAGTATTTTGTGAACCCTTTTGGCCCCAGGTCACTTTGGGTGTTTTATTAAGCTTATCGAGTAGCTCCATGCCATGTTCTTACTTGTCATGTTCAGGTTCTCTATCATGTTGTTTTGCTGCTCCGAAGAGAGCTTCGTGATCTGAAATTTCAGACTAGTGTTAATTTCACTAAGTCTGAAATCTGTTTTGCATTTGCATTTTAGCCATGCTTGTTTGAACCTCTTAATGGATGAATTTGCCTATGGCTCAGTGCTAGTGTTTTGTCAACCATCTTGTGTACATCACTGCCATGTATTTTGTTTTCATGTTTGGTGGCTGTAGCATGTTCATTTCGTTGCATTTAGATGCCTACTTGCTGTAAACCGCAGACCGGTGTCATATCTTAAAACGCTCGCCATTTCCAAACCGTAGCTCCGATTCCAATGATCTTTATATCGTTTTCAAGCGTTTTCATCCCCTCTATCCAGTGGCACACTTGGTTTTCCAAGTTGAGGCCAGGTTCATGCATTTCCTGTCATATCTTGCATTTTGCATCCCGCATCGCATCCCGCATAGCATATCGTCATTTCATCATATTGCTTGGTCTTGCCCGTGGTTGATTGTATCCTTGTTGCTTGTTTGTCTTGTTGGGTAGAGCCGGGAGACGAGATCGCTACCGAGGAGCCCGTTGAGTTTGCTTGTGAGGATCCAGTCAACTCTGACAACTGTGCAGGCAAGATGATCATACCCTCGAAATCACTACTATCTTTGCTATGCTAGTTTGCTCGTTCTTTTGCTTTGCCAATGCTACGATGCCTACCATTTGCTTGTCAGCCTCCCAATTGCCATGTTGAACCTCTAACCCTCCCCTTTTGTCCTAGCAAACCGTTGATTGGCTATGTTGCCGCTTTGCTCAGCCCTTCTTATAACGTTGTTAGTTGCAGGTGAAGATTGGAGCCGTTCCTTGTTGGAACATTTATTTACTTGTTGGGATATCATTATATTGCTATGTTATCTTAATGCATCTATATACTTGGTAAAGGGTGGAAGGCTCGGCCTCTCGCCTAGTGTTTTGTTCCACTCTTGCCGCCCTAGTTTTCCGTCATATCGGTGTTATGTTCCCGGATTGTTGCGTCCCTTACACGGTTGGGCTATAATGGGAACCCCTTGATAGTTCGCCTTGATTAAAGCTTTTCCAGCAATGCCCAACATTGGTTTTACCATTTGCCACCTAGCCTCTTTCCCCTTGGGTTTCCGGAGCCCGAGGGTCATCGTATTTTAGCCCCCCCCTTGGGCCAGTGCTCCCTCTGAGTGTTGGTCCGAACTGAGCTGCCTGCGGGGCCACCTCGGGGAAACTTGAGGGTTGGTTTTACTCGTAGCTAGTCTCATCTAAGTGTGCCCTGAGAAAGAGATATGTGCAGCTCCTATCGGGATTTGTCGGCACATTCGGGCGGTGTTGCTGGACTTGTTTTAACCTGTCGAATCATCTTGTTGTACCGAGATACCGAGTCTGATCGGTGTGTCTTGGGTGGAGGTCTATTCCTTCGTTGACCGTGAGAGCTTGTCATGGGCTAAGTTGGGACTCCCCTGCAGGGATTGATCTTTCGAAAGCCGTGCCCGCGGTTATGGGCAGATGGGAATTTGTTAATGTCCGGTTGTAGATGACTTGAATTAAACTTAATTAAAATGAATCAATCGTGTGTGTTACCGTGATGGCCCCTTCTCGGCGGAGTCCGGGAAGTGGACACGGTGTTGGAGTTATGCTTGCGCAGGATGTTCCTTTAGCTTCTCGCTCGTGCTTCGCCTTCTCTTCTCGCTCTCTTTTGCGTGTAAGTTAGCCACCACATATGCTAGTCGCTTGCTGCAGCTCCACATATTTTTTTGCCTTATCCATTCCTATGAGCTTAAATAGTTTTGATCGCGTGGGTGTGAGATTGCTGAGTCCCTGTGGCTCACAGATACTACAACTCCAGATGCAGGTTCAGGTGTTTCTGCTCCAGTTGACGGTTACGAGCTTCAGTGGGAGTTCGATGAGGACTCTCAGCGTTACTACGTATCTTTTCCGGATGATCAGTAGTGGTGCCTAGTTGGGGTTATCGATTCAGGACCTTGTCGCATGTTGGGGGTCTTTTCCATTTTGGCGCCGTAGTCGGGCCATGAGTGCTTGTTTGATGGATGTTATTTATATACTCTGATGTGACGTGGCGAGTGTAAGCCAACTATGTTATCTCCCCCTTTTATTATATATTACATGGGATGTTGTAATGATTGCCTGACTTGCGACATTGCTTTCAATGCGGTTATGCCTCTAAGTCGTGCCTCGACACGTGGGAGTTATAGCCGCATCGAGGGCGTTATAAGTTGGTAATCAGAGCCATCCCCGACCTTAGGAGCCCCATTGCTTGATCGTTTTTAGCAGCCGAGTTGTGTCTAGAAAAAAAAATATCTTGAGTCCTTAGGAATTATATATCGGAGAGCTTAGGAATTCTTTTTACTTCCCAGTCTCCTCATCGCTCTGGTAAGGCATCCTGACGTAGAGTTTTGACTCTTCTCTTCTCAAATTTCACAAAAAAAATTTTTTTAGGTTCACGCGAGTATCTTGGTTTTGTTCCGATGGTTTTGTGACGAGAACATTGTTCTTGGTGCCTCCTGTCTTTAGGGGTTGTGGCAGTGTCCCGGGGAGTTGAGCTCCGAGGTGTTGTCGTCACAATTTTATCGTTGCAATTCTGGTATACTTGAGATATGTTCGCCGACATCGAAAATCTCTTTTATGCAGTTCGTTGGTGAGATAACCTCGACGCCACCCAGTACTGGGGCGGGAGTTCGGGAGTATCGCCATAACTTGTATAACGGATGCTTTTCGAAGGTTGAGGTAGATGGTTTCCGAAGTTTTCCTGGTTATGTGTTGAAGGATGGATACAGCTGGATGTAGGATTTGCTAGTTTGGGTGAGATATTGTGCTTCCCCTGTATCCCCAACACCTGATTGCATAACCGGAAAGGTTCGGGAGTTTCATAGGTGGGAATTCTAGTAGCTCTAGTTCTTCTTCCACGGATATTGGTTTGAGATTGGGTCTCATTCGGCCTAGTACTTCTCCGTGGGGTTGTGGTGTTCTTTTTGTGAAGAAGAAGGATGGATCGAGTCGACTTTGTGTTGATTACCGTCCAGTAAACAAGAAGACCATCAAGAACAAATACCCACTTCCCAACATTAATGAGCTATTCGAACAACTCAAGGGTGCTCAAGTATTCTCCAAGCTTGATCTCCGTATGGGTTATCATCAGATTCGTATTCGTGAGCAAGATATTCCCAAGACGGCGTTCAGAACAAGTTTTGGTTCATATGAATACACCGTCATGTCTTTTGGCCTCGCCAACGCTCCTCCGACGTTCTCTCGCATGATGAACTTCATCTTCAACCCCTACACCAATGAATTCGTTCTGGTCTATCTCGACGACATTCTGGTTTTCTCGAAGAACAAGAAAGATCATGCCAAGCACTTGCGTTTGGTTCTTGACAAGCTCAGGGAACATCAGTTCTACGCCAAGTTCTCCAAGTGTGAATTTTGGCTCGATGAGGTTCTTTATCTTGGTCATATCATCTCCGCCAAGGGCATTTCCGTGAATCCTGAGAAGGTGTCTGCAATTGTGAATTGGGAACCTCCTCAGAATGTTAAGCAACTCCGCAGTTTTCTCGGTCTCGCAAGCTATTGCAGAAGATTCGTCGAAAACTTTTCTAAGATCGCCAAGCCTCTCTCAAATCTTCTTCACAAGCACGTCAAGTACGTTTGGTCTCCGGAGTGTGATATTGCTTTCAACTCTTTGAAAGAGAAATTGGTCACTGCTCCAGTTCTGACTCCGCCTGATGAAACCAAGCCGTACGAGGTCTTTTGTGATGCCTCTCTCCAAGGTCTCGGTGCTGTACTGATGCAAGAGAAGAAAGTTGTTGCTTATACCTCTCGTCAGTTGAGACCTAATGAGAAGAACTACCCCACTCATGATCTCGAGTTGGCGGCAGTTGTGCATGCCTTGTTGACTTGGAGACATCTTCTATTGGGAAGAAAAGTGGATATTTTCACTGATCATAAGAGTCTCAAGTACATATTCTCTCAGCCTAATCTCAACCTCAGGCAGACTCGATGGGTCGAAATGATTCAAGAATACAATCCGAGTATCGAGTATACTCCAGGCAAGGCTAATGTGATTGCTGACGCTTTGAGCAGAAAAGCATATTGCAACAGTCTGATTCTCAAGCCTTATCAACCCGAGCTTTGTGAAGCTTTCCGCAAACTTAATCTGCAAGTTGTTCCTCAAGGTTTCCTCGCCAACCTTCAAGTCTCTCCTACCTTAGAAGACCAGATTCGCCAAGCCCAACTTCTTGATGCTATGGTGAAGAAGGTGAAGATTGGTATTGCAAAGAGTCAGTCCAAGTACAAGTGCTACCGACTTGATGACAAGGACACTCTCTTTTTCGAGGATCGAATTGTTGTGCCCAAAGGTGAACTTCGTAAGGTGATCATGAACGAGGCTCACAACTCTCTCCTCTCCATCCACCCTGGTAGTACGAAGATGTATCAGGACCTCAAACAAGCTTATTGGTGGACTCGAATGAAGCGCGAGATCGCTCAATTCGTGAACGAATGTGATGTCTGCAGAAGAGTGAAGGCAGAACACCAAAGGCCAGCTGGTCTCCTCCAACCTCTTGCCATTC